>NC_056726.1:239657293-239800375 GCF_019279795.1 Protopterus annectens
TTTGACCATATATCTCATTTCCTCTCTGTTTTTACTGACTTGTGTGAGTAAGTACAAAATTATCATTTTGTGAAATCACTCCACTTCAAATATTTAAATTAATTGGCCATCCTACTGTATTCCGTAGTACCAGAATGCAAAAGTGACCACTGCCTTTCAATTTATCTTGCTGTTTAAAAATAGTGACTCTCCACTAAAACTTAACTTTTTAGACAGGTAAAACATCTAACTCCTCTAGTGCACACTGCAGGATTTAGGATAAACCATTTTTTATCTTACCTTTAAACATCCCTGTGACTAGCACTTGCTTTAAAACCTGCTGGATAGCACTAGGAAGTCTTAAACTAATACAAGCACTCAACTCTCCTTGTTAATAAAGATAAATTAATCGTAGGCACTAAACAGCCTATAATTGCAAAGTACCTTGCTAAGGTAAGGGAAAACAACTCTTGTACTTTACAAAAAAAAGCACCAAACCAGGCATGTCCAAGGTTCAGCTTCCAATGATTTCTCCTGTCCACCTTGTGAATCTGGGCATACTGGGGCAATGCAGCAATTGCCTCATGTATACAGACAACCCTCTCTTCTTACCATCTAACACTACAACCTGTGAGAGATGCACTTACATAGCCAAACTAGAAGCAAACCTCTCTCCATCCAGAATTGTGCTAAACAGTCAAGAGGAGAAGGTTAACACCCACACTGCACCTCAAGCAACACATAGCCCTTCTAAATCCACACCACCAACACCCACACATAGCAACACTAAACCCAAATATGTGGAGGCCCTTAACATTAACCTGCCCAAGCAACAAGGGCCTGTGAAGCTGAAAAGCAAACAAACACCAATCACAACCAAAGTGTCACATAGTTCACAACACCAGTGTGCCACCCAACAACAGTCCCTAAGGCAAGACAATGTACCCAACACTTTAGTCATAGGTGACTCTATAGTCAGGCACACTGATGTCCCACTCACCAGGCTGAACAAGGAGAAAATTACAGTCAGCTGCCTGTCAGGTGCCAGGATCCACCACATAATGCACACACTCAAGTCACTCCACAACAAGTACAAATATGACTCTGTCATTGTCCATGTTGGAGTGAATGATTTGAGATGTACCTCCCTGGACTACATGAAAAGAGACATGGAAGAGCTCTCGGATCATGTTGCTCGGGCAGGTATGATCCTAGCCCTGAGTAGTATCCTGCCTTCGCCCAGAATGATACCACAGTATAACGGCAAAATGATTGACTTCAACAATTGGCTAAGCTTCTGGTGTCATTCAAAGGGGATCCAGTATCTGTCTGCCTGGGACGACATGATTGACAGACCACGATGCTTTGCCAGAGATGGTCTGCACCTGTCGCTCCTGGGATTCAGGTTACTGGCTAAGGTTCTTGCCACCCCTATAGTGCTTTTTTTAGGCAAAGTTCAAAGGATAAAACCACCACCATAACAGGTACAAACATGCAAAATCTGAAGGTAATGCTACTCAATGCTAGAAGTCTAAACTTCAAAATGCACTCTCTCGAGGCACTTCCAAAAATGGAGAACATTGATATCTGTGCAGTAACTGAGACCTGGTTCAAGGCTCCAGACAGCACCCCTGCAATACCAGGCTACAACTCTTACCACACTTTTTTGGCCACCAAACCAGGACCGAAACACTAAAGGTGGAGGAGTGCCCATATTCACCAAGGATATTCACAACACTAGGCTAGTTGCCCAACACAATGCATCTGAAATTCTCCAGGTGGAACTAATGCTAGGTAAGACTGTAATCCAAACTGTAGCTTGCTACAGATCCCCCACCATGTCCCAAGATTCTCACTACACCTTTCCAAACATACTGGAAAATATTAAGATACAACCAAACACCCTAATACTGGATGATTTCAACTACCCTGCCATTAACTGGGAAAACTACTCATGTACCAACACCTTTGCCCAACGGTTCTTGGAATTTATAAAGTCCAATGCCCTGGATCAACTAATCCTTAGTCCCACCAGAGACTCCAATATCTTAGACCTGGTCATTACCAACATGGGAAATCAATGCTCCACACCTATGGTCACCTCCTCGTTGGTCAGGCCTGACCATAAGCTAATCACCCTTGACATTCACATCCCACCTCCACCCCTCAGTAAAGAAACCTCCATAAAAAAACTTCTCCAAAGCCAACTTCATGCTACACAAGTCAGAAGTGACAAACTTCATGACACCCATGCAGACGGCAACTGAACGTTCAACTGTTGAATCCTACACTAAGGCACTGTATGAGCACATCCACTCGTGCATGAATCGTGCCATCCCCAACAGAACCAAGATGCTCTCCTCCAAAAAAAGAAAGCCAATTTGGCAGTCTCTTGCCATAAACAAACTTTACAACAAAAGGAAAAAACTGCTGCAAAAAAGAGAAAAATCTCAGGATGCAAAAAAAAAAATAACCAGCCTCAGTAAGAAGCTGAGATCCCTCATAAAATCCTCCAAAGCTAGTTACAAAAATAAAATTGCCAAAGATTCCAAAGACAACAACAAGGCATTCTATAGCTATGTCAAGAATCTAAATGGCAATGCTCAGATCTGCTCTGACCTACAACAAAATGGCATTAAATATACTGATCCCAAGGATATTGCCAATATCCTAGCAGATCGATTCAGTGCAAACTTCACCCCCTCTCACCCCCTAAAGGGCCCATCTCAATACAGAAAGATTGCCAAATTTCAGTAATAATGGCCACACAGGTAAAAAAACGCACTCTCCAAAGCTAAGAATACAGCATCGATGGGACCAGATGACATCCCAGGCTGTGTACTACATGAACTACAAAATGAACTGGCACCTCACCTAAGTGTCATGTTTAATCATAGCCTCACCTCAGGCTTTGTGCCCACTGAGTGGTGCATAGCTACAGTTATCCCACTCCACAAGGGGGATCCACCTTGGATCCGGGGAACTACCGCCCCCATCAGTCTGATGAGCCTGATCTGCAAGGCATGGAATGTATTATCATGGAACTTATAAACAAAGACATTGGCAACCTTCAAACACTGGACCCCATGCAGTTTGGGTTCGTGAAGGGCTGATCTTGTCTCCTGAACCTGATTGACTTCTTCAAATCAGTCTCCAGAGCCGTGGACAAGGGTAAGGTGGTCCACACAGCATATTTGGACCTCACTAAGGCCTACAACACCACCCCACACTCTGGAAACATAGTTAAACTTACTAAGCTGGGCATTAATCCTACATTACTCGATGGGTTGCCAACTGGCTTACTGACAAAACCCACACTATAAAAGTAGCCAACTCCAAATCCAACTCCAGACAAGTGACAAGTGGAGTACCTCAGGCTTCAGTCCTGAGATTGCTCTTGTTTGGCATCTACTTTTCTGAAGTACAGGCCAACACTAAGGGACTCTGGCTAACAAAGTTCACTGATGACTGCAAACTGGGAGCCAATATTGAATCCCTAAATGATGTAGATATTCTACAAAAGGGCCTTACAGAAACAGATGCTTGGTGCTAGAGCCATGGGCTCAAGCTCAATGCCAAGAAATGTATAGTTTTCCCCTTTGGGAAAAAACATGTAGCCGTGAATTACCACATAGGTAGCAGTACACTAAACACCGAAAGTGTGATAACAGACTTAGGGACACAGGTGGACAGTGGTCTCACCTTCGATAACCACATCACCACAGCAGTCAGGAAATCCTTCTATGTGGCACAACTCATCACTAAGGGCTTTTTGTCCAGAAAAAAGGAGGTCATTATCCCACTGTACTCATCCCTCATTAGACCCATTATAGAACACAATGCCCCATTTGGTATGTACCTCTCAAGACATCTGCAACAACTGGAAAGGCCACAGAAATACCTCACTAAAAGAATCACAAGCCTAAAGCAGATGACCTATGCTGACCATCTAAAAAAACTCCACCTATACTCTGTTGCATATCGTCTACTCAGAGGCAATCTCTGCTTAAAATACAAGGCCATGTCAAACTCAGAGCTGTTGGACATGCTCCACTTAAAGAAATCCCAATCCCTCAGAGACATGCGCTCCAGGGAGCTAAACCTTGTCATCACAATGAACACAACATGCTGGAGGGATAGGTTCCTAACCCAGAGACTCCCCAGACTCTGAAACAGACTGCCCATACATGTCAAGCAGAATGCCTCTTTGGCTCTCTTCAAAAGGAACCTTGATGATTGGATGGGAGATAGGAAATTCACCACGAGGATCATGTCAGTCGCCCTGCTAGACAGCGGTCCAGGGAAGTAAATACTGTGGGAAGAAATAGCCAGGGAATTATTATGGTTAGGCTTGTATAGGCCGTAGGGCCAATAGCCTAGTACCAACCTATGAACCTATGAATCTATGAACCAAGTCTCCGTTTTCACACATTCAGTCTTGCTATCTCAGAACTTGCACTAATAAGTTTCAGATTTTAAAACTGTTCTCTCCAAAAATCATTATCAATATATGTCTTTTTAATAGCTTTAAAATGTTCAGTGTATCCACCAGTGGCCAGGTTCCAACCCACTCCATTTGCCCTTGCTCTGCTCAGGCTCACTCCATTCCCCTACCGTATCCCTCTTTTCCCACCCACCCCTCCTCCTCTACATTTATTCTAGCCTTAACCACACCCCTCTTATATTCCTAACAATCAAATAAATCTTCCGCTTAATCCCATATCTCTCCTCACCCTCTCAATATTACTGCACACAAATCCCTATAGATACACCTATCCTTTTTCTAACCACACCCCCTACATATTTTAAATCGTATCAGCTCCTTTCTTTTCCATCCCTTCTACAATTACTATTAATTACACAAAATGGCATATCTCCAACCTGCATGTATACACCTCCTGTCCCTAACTATATCTCTCTCTCTCCTATTAATCTATACAACACTTACCTCCCATACATTTAACGTAACCAAAACCTCCACCACTGTCATCACTTGCCAAGAAAAACAAACAGCTACTCCAACATATCTGCTAGCCTATTTAATTTAACTACCCTTTTACTTAAAAATATAGACTCTTCTAATCTTGTGTTGTTTCTACACTATCACTCCTTTCAAAACCCAGTTCAAAAATAAGGCCCATTAGTCTTCTCCCACTACTCCCTCTAGTCTCAACTTTAGCCCAGAGCAGTGACATTCACCTAAACCCTGGCTCAACTACAAATTCCCAGTCCCATAACAGATTATCGTCCAATACTCTACTCCTAGTCACACCAAACATATGAAACATCTGCAACAGAATAGCTGACCTTCATGCATGGCTATCACAGCACAACCCTGACATAGTTGCACTCAAAGAAACATGGCTTAAACACATTATATCAGATACTGAACTGCTACCTCCATGCTATAATATCTTAAGATTTGACAGGACACACAAAAAAGCTGGAGGGGTAACCATTTTCTACCCCAACTCATATACAATAGTACCCTACTCCAAATCCAGCCCAAACTTTAGCACTGCCAAACTCCTTATAGACTCCCTAAAACTTAACACTAATAAACAACTGTATATTGCAGTCTTGTACATTCCCCCTGTCCATAATATCTCCATACTAGAAGATATTCTCTGCTGGATGTCACAAAACATATCCAGTGAAAAAATTATTATAGTTAATGTTAACATCAATTAGCAAGATCTTACCTCTGACCCAATCAACAGTATACATTTTTTCAACTTTACACAACTCATCACATCTCCAACAAGAATCAGAAAAAAAGCCAAGGCTCAGTTCTAGACTGGATCTTATTTATAAATCCAAAAAAATATGGAATTTATTACAGGGTGACACATTTATTGTGAACAAACTTCCAATTCCACCGCAAATTATTTTTAAGAGAGGAAAGAATGTATGGCAAAGTGCAGTATGTGTAACTATTGTAAGCACATAGAAGTAGGACAAATATATCAACTAAGGGATACAAAATATTACACAAAGAAGAGATTTGATTGTCAATCAAAAATGATAGCGTATGTAGCTAGATGCCAACATTGTCCAGTATTCTATGTGGGGAAAACTGACCAAAAGTTGAGAGAGAGAGTGTACGAACACCTTTATAGTATACATAAGGGGAAACAAGAAAATGCACTAGCAAGACATATTTCTGAATACCCAGAACATAGGTTCAAGTTTAGAGCCATAGAATAAGTTATAACAGATATTAGAGGAAGTCCAGACTCTCTTATTTTAGAAAAACTTGAACGTATGTGGCAGTTCGTACAAATGCATGCCAATATCCTGGTATCAATGAAATTTGTTCTATTTTATGTATTTTAAAATTAAAAAGTTTAAGTAGATAATGTTTGTTTTCAATGGTACATTTTTCATACTAAGTACATATATAAATAACATAAAATGTTTTTTTACAACAGAAGTCTGTTTGAACAACGACATACATTTGGATAATTTTTGAAAAGAAAGGGTAGTAAGGGGTTAACTTAACCTGTGTAGAGGCAGGAGTGGTAATTGGTTCAGAATGAACACATGATGTAAGTGGAGTGAACTTTAAACACAGTGTAAACTTGTATTATTTTATCTGAAGAAGTTCTTGCAATCTGCAGGACAAAAAGCGTCTTTGGTACTTTGTGGATTTATTGCATGAAATTTTTACTTCAAGTTACTGCTGTGTGGATTTAACTGTGGACCCTGTAGCTGTTTGTTTCATTTAGGAATTGTACCTTAATAAGAACTCTGGCAATTTCCCTAGTTCCAACTCAACAACCAACCCCAATACATTGTTCTCTCAAACACTATCAAAGCCAACTGTGTATCCATCTTTCTCGCACTCTCAAAAAGAGTTCCTGAACCTCCAAGTTTCACTTTGCAACCAGTACCCATTACTCATATATGCAACGTTCTACACAAAATAAAATCATGCTCTCTCTCTCTCTCTCTCTCTCTGCTGACAACCTCACGGATGAATATCTGAAACTAGCTGAAGACGCCATAACCTACCCAGTTAGTATTTTTATTAATTGATATAGCACAGAATCCTGAATTCTATCCATCTGGAAAAAAATCAACACTTACATAAAGGTGGAAAAATCTAATGATCTCTCCAACTACCACCCTATTGCCATCCTATCTCCCCTCTCTAAAATCTTAGAAAAATGTATACATAAATAACTTCTTGACTATCTTATCAGCAATAATCTACTAACTCCCACCCATGGATTCAGATCTGTATATAGTACAACAACAGCACAAATATCCTTCACAGACACTGTCAATAGGCCAGGGGCACTGCTCAACTAACCTCAACTCTTTTTCCTGACCTATCTAAAGTCTTTGATACTGTCTCACATCCTAAACTCTTACATGAACTCTCCTCCCCGGTCTTTCCCAACCTTCTCTCCTATGGTATTCTAACTACCAATAGACAACAATGTGTAAAATGGCAAGCCTCTCTTTCCCAACACCTAATGAATAATACAGGAATACCACAAGGTTCCATCCTTGGACCACTCCTCTTCAATATCTTTACTAATAACCCTAGCCCAATATAACAATGATGCTACCATCATCTTCACCTCCACCAACATAGAACATCTCAGGCAACCAACACAAACTGTGTTCACATCCATCGATGCCTGGCTCCATAATGCTCAATTATTACTCAATCCCATTAAAACTAAATTCCTACTTTTTAGCCCAAATACCCTCTCACAAGATTTTAAGGTATTTTCACTAAACAATACAGAAATTGAAGTCATCCCATATACCAAATTACTAGGAGTTACAATCGATAATCAACTTACCTTGGACCTTCACATACATAATGCTATTAAAAAATACATCACAAACTAGGTACACTCTATCGACACAAGCACTTCATGGACAAAACTACCAAAATTACGTTAGCCTCTACCTTTTACCCTCTCTACTTTATGCTGCTCCCATTCTAACCAAGCTTCAGAAAACACTAAAAACTAAGCTTGAATCATGTTACAATAAAATTGCAAAATTTATCACAGGACTGTCTTATAATAAGCACCACTGCACTGCTCTCAGCACCCTAAATTAGCCAGAACTTCCTCAACATCTAAATTACCTCCAATTAACTATGGCACACAAAATTATCAATACTCCTAACTTCTGTCCTGCCTTAAACTCTATACTTTAAATTTATACACCTAGCTGTGCTCTTCGCTCAGAAGATAAACAGCTTTTATCCCTAAGTAAATCTAACAAAACTGCAGGGAAATCCTTTTACTCCTACTCAGTGGTAAAATTATGGAACTCACTCCTCTCTGATATCAGAAACATCTCAAATTTCACAACATATATTTTTAAACTAAAACACTCAAAAATGCTCAGGTCACAAACATGTCATTGTATCAGTCCAGGCTGACTTCCATGCTACATCAAGTACTACACTGCCTCTTCTGTCTCCTTATTCCATATTTCTCGTTTCTTTATCATCTTTCTTTACCATCACTGCAGCCTTCATATATTATTTTTTTACCTCTGTCTACACTGCGGCTTCTTATATTCCCACTTACATACACCTTTCAATTCCCCATCTTTCAACTCCATTTACAACTCTGCTTTTCTACTAATATCAAATATCTCTCTAACTTAATTCCTCCTGACCTTCTATAAACTTCTCTGCTCTCTCTAAGCAGCTCACTAGTTTCCTCAGATAAACTCCACCTATACTTCAATAATCTATGTACAATATACCACTAGTAACAAAAAAAAATATATATGTGTATTAATACAAATACTACTTTATCTGTAAACTCTAAACTATCATAGGAGGTTAATAGGCTACTGACCCTAGGGCCCTTACAAATCTAGCCAAGTTTTACCCTCATTTCCATGATCAGCACCTACCATTCCTGTCTAAGAGGGACATAGGTGGGACCTCTGGGGTAAATTTATGGTTACCCATCCAATCATCCAGCCTGCATTTGAAGAGGGCCAACGAGGTGCTCTGCTTGACATGAAGCAGAAGTCTGTTCCAAAGGTGTGGCAACCTCTGGGAGACAAATCTGTCCCTCCAGCAGGTTCTATTAATGTCACATAGTAGGCTAAGACCATTAAAGTGAGTAACCTGTGTGCCATTTGACTTACAGATACGCAGCATTTCCAATAAAGCAGAGTCAAAGATTGCCTTATATGCAAGGCAGAAATGTCTTCACTTGTATCAAAATTATGTCACCCCAAATGGGACTGTGAACCCACAATCCCTGGCTTAGGAGGCCAATGCCTTATCCATGAGGCCATGTTTCCTTAAGAAAATGTCTATACTTATTATCTGTAAAGAAAACTATGTATATCATCTTTTCAATAACTTTTGTATGACCTTTTCAATAACCTTTGTCATTTTTGCTTATACTACTTTTGATTTCCATTGACTATTTTTTTTGCAAAACCTTATTTTGTTTTTGTATCTGAGCTTTTCTCCCCAGGCCTCCATTGAAAATAGGCCCCTCTGCCCAGTCAGACTTTCCCAGTAACCAAATGTCAATTAAATAAATATGGTCACTTAATATACTTGGTGTCTTGCCAATAGGAAAGGACTTACAGGATGTTCCTGATGAAATACAAACAATTAATGTAGTCTCACATCCAGCATATATGGTGTAATAATAAACTGTGCTAGCTACAAGTATTTGAACATACTTTATTTAAAAATACAACTACAATTTGAACAGTTCCCACATGTCCCCATTTTTGTGCATTCATATATTTGTTGTTGCCTGTCAACCATCATTTGTTTCCTATCACCAAGGTGAGGGTTTACCTATTGGCGTTATCATTTAAACAGCCATCAGTGGTGTTTTTTTAGTCATACTGTCCCCATAAATGCCTAGCTTGCTGAGCCAGAGGAGAACATGCACTGAGCTGTCTGCAATGGTCCCTCAGTTACCAGTGAAGACACCATACTTTCCCATGTGCTCCCAGAGTGTCTGGTACCCTCATCACCCACTGGGAGAGGTGAGTGGTCTATGCACCTTCATTCATCTCCCTCATTGCCTTGATCCTCCAGTGCTGGGGCTGCTAATTGAATCATGCTTACTTGGATCGTAGCAATGGACCTGTTGATCTGCACCACAGAGCTGGGCAATGCATTTATATTTTATATACATGTTTGTTAGCCAACATAGATTTTACACAAGTTGAATTCTTGCATATTAATTTAGGTGCCCTACCTGCAGCACCAAGTTATCCTCACTACAATTTTGTGACAGTTATTACTAATAATTTCACAGATGGAAAACATAACTCTAGGAAAATCAAGCTTATAGGGAACCCTATTTGTTAGTTGGCATTTTTGCTTTTACTATGCGTCTGATATCTATCATTTTAATTACAAATAATTTCTTTAGCTTCATCCGTGAAACATTACTTATGACCTCATACCAGGAAATTATCTTTTATTTTGGGATAAGTATCAAAATGATGTAATTACATTAATAACATCAATAACAAAATTATGTAATTACTTCAGAAGTATGTATACTTAAAATGTTATCTGTGTTTATCTTTGTTCTTACTATTTGTTTACTTAAACTTTTTTTGGAGCTTTTCTCCTTGGGTCTCTGCTGAAAAAGGGCTTCTAAGAACCCAGATAGACTAACCCAGTTAACAAATGTAAAAATAAATAAAAATAAATGTTGAAACTTGCACTGGCAGGTCCCAACACGCCGTAAAAAAAAGATCAAAAATACAAGAGAAGAAAGAATATATTGCATCACTTTTATTTATTGACATTTGATAACTGGGAAAGTCCGACTGGATAGAAACATATTTTCAGTGGAGACCCAGGGATAAAACTTGAAATTATTACAAAACATTTTAAGAATAATAATTTTACAATCTTCAAAAATAAAACAAAAACATCTGCAATTTAAATATTTATATCAAATCAGTGATAATTTTAAATAGTTGGTTAAGAATCGATACAAGTTATATGACAATCAACTTATATTTATAGAAATTTTAGACAGTTTGTAGAGAAATTAAAAGTAAGCTAGTCTTACTGACTCACTTTTCACCTTTAAACTTGTCTTTCTGCAGCCTCCCATACCCTGAACTTATCATATGCCAACTCCAAGACTGACAGACCTTGAAGAAAAGGAATCGCAGACTTAGTTATATAGGCCAGGATTTTCAGTGAGTCAGGCTCCACATTCTGAAACTTGGTATTGTGAGTCTCCTAAGTTTAAAAGGTTGCTAATATTTTGTTTAATTTAGAAATTTCACAATTTCAGAAGTTTAAGTTCAAAATTTTTCTGGCAGTTAGTGCACAAGACTAAGGCCAGAGCCCCTCTATCCCATGACATGGGATTTGATTCCTTCTATCTATTTGCTTACTACAAGACTTTGAAGAAGGCATTTAACCAACAATGTTCCTAGATCGGACCTGCCCCTATAAATGGAACACTTATGTCCAGTGGGTTTATCAGGTTAAAAAATGCTAAACAATGTGATATTATTGCTAACTAATCTAGAAACACTACTTAACTACAGTTTGCTGCATAACTGCAGGATGCATACTTGTACTGGGAGACAAAGTGGTCTTTTCAGAAGGTTTTCCATAATCATAGATTCAGATATATTGCTTATAAGATCTTTAGATAATTCAAATATCTACAATTTCATTTCCTCAGCATTTATAAGCAATGTAAACTTTCAAAATGAAGTGGATGCTTTAATATATTCTTGAAATAAATGTAGCCTGTCATAAGTAACTTTCTATAAAATACATACATTGCCAGTAAATTCATAATAACATAAAATATTAAAAATAGTCAGAAGACAAAATAAAAGCATTCTACCACTGGCCTAGGAAAGTATTCACATAGCCAGGACCATTGCAGCCCCCATAGCTGCTCTCTGTAAATTATGAAAACGTTTTTTTTTTTTTTTTTGAATTATGTAAATATTGCAAGGTGAAATCAATTGCAAGAATAATCCAGGAATAGTTTCTGAAATGCTTGGGGCTGCATGATAGAACGTTTCCAGTGAGAAGGAATGCAGCCTTATGCTACTCATGGCATCATACCCCCTGCATAGACATGAGGTACATGGATAGAGAATTAGGCTTTGATGGAGCTACTGATTCACCAAAGATGCTATGTTAAGAATTTGAACCTAATGAGATTCCAAGGCATGCAGCATAAAAGTACTTTCATTAGGTATGCACTGCAGAGTCCGAGCAGTGATAAAGTGTAGTCAGTGATAAAAGGAGCAACATATCAACTGAGATTATAACCACCTTTGGTTGGATGAAGAACATCAAAGGATATTCAGTGCAGGAGAATTTTGGATGGGACAGAGAATACCAGGGTCATGCAGTAAATAAGACATGGCTGTTGCCATTTAGAATATATAACAGGAGTTGGAAGAGAAAAGCAGGAGGGGAAAAATGAACAAAGTACTGCAATGACCAATGGGAATTAACAAGAATAGGCTGGATGACCAACGGTAACAGTGGAAAATGTGCACATCTCACACAGTCCACCACAGCAGCAGAAGTCTTGGAGGTGTCTATCTACTAGCAGGTTCCATGAGGAGGATTTGGAACAGGTGAAATAGATATGCTTGCCCTTGGTGACACAATTAACAGTGTGCTGGAACATTCCAATGGAGCAAGAGTAAGGCACTGAGTAGATGAACAAGACGAGTTACATGGATATGTGAGTGGACACATCCTCTTGATGGACTACTCCTAACAACTGTAAAGATATATATAGAGTTTCATTTATATTTATTTTTTGCAGTGGTTATATGTATACAGAAGGTAGCAGTATGCAGTATCATACACTCTATAGGTACTGTAAAGGTAGTATCCTACAGTACAATAACTGTAGCTATTACAATGTGTGCAGTTGGGCAACAGCCTGCCTTTAATTTGTAACACCTTTGTCTCTGAGAAGATTCAGTGAGAGGGTGGTAATAGGGAGTTTCAACTGGACAAGTCAGACATTGCAACATGAGGGTAGTGTCCCTTTAGAACTGCATGTACATCTAGAGTCATCTGTGTGGGCCTCTGTGATTCTTCATTTGCATAAATTTACTTGAGAAACTGTGGAAACTCTCTATCAAAATCACTTGCATCTTTAATAGCTTTGCTAGTTCTAGGTAGCACCTTAGGTCAAGCATAACCTTTTCTGGCATGCTGTAAAAAATGCTGTCATTCAAAATACATTAAATATATTCTGCATTTTCTAAAACGCCAGCAAACAGCTTCAATGCCCTGAGCCTGTGGAATGACAGTGTAAGGAAACTCACTGTTAATTGTGGAAATATCAACCATTTTATGCTAACATAAGGTACATAAAGACAAAATCTCTGAAACCCCTAAACACATTAAGAATAATACATTTAGTCATGCTTTTTGGAAACTATAAAAGTCTTTAAATATAAAAGGAAGATATATATTTTTTGGAAAACAATACTTGTTCAAGTCAAAAATGTGTGACTGTGTTAAACAGTTATTGAGCTTTCTTTGCTTAGAGATGCATTTATTAATTAATTTGTCTATTTATTTATTTATTTCATTTTGTTTGCTTACCAGGTAGGTGGGCTAGTACAAAAGACCCTTTTTAGCCATGACCCAGACCATAAAGGCAATGCAGTTACATGAGAAATTAAGAAATAATTACAAAGAAATTAAACATAGGTATATGAGTAAAAAACATAAAAGAATGAACAGTGACCCATTCAGTAAACAGTGTTGTTGACTTCCAGAAAATAAAGGTATAACAGTATTACATGAAGAGCATTACAAAAGTTTAAACAATGAATGTAAAAGTAAACATTGTCCTTGAAGTTATTATACACATACAATTAGTATACATAACACTGTGGGAATTACAGAAAAGTATGCATACATAAATCAGGGAGGTGTAATAGCAAGAGTTTTTAAATTTTAAAGTAGCCTTATCCAACTTCTCTGAAGCATTTGTGTTTGTTTTCATTTAACAAATGGGTACACAGGGTTTTCTTGAAAGGTAGTGCATCCTACCATCTGCCTAACATTTTCAAGGAGGGAGTTCCAGGGGGCAAGGGTAATTTTGGAGAAGGCCCTCTGGAGAATCACTAAAGGGAATGGGGCCTTGTACAACTGTAAGGAATTAGAGTCATGATCTCAGCAGTATAAGCCATTCATTTACATTTGTGATCACTTTTTTTTGGAGTTTTTTTTTTATATATATATATATATGCTATATGTTTGACATATATATAAAAATATTTTAGATTAAATTTCTGTCAATGAAAGTTCATCGGCGATGTAATCATATTAATATATATATATATATGTATATATATATATATATATATATATATATTTTTTTTTTGCTCCACAGAGGCATTTGCTAAGGTACTAGGAATTGTAACATGGTTTTGTCATTTGATTTCTTTTATAAATAATGATAGTTATTTTTAATCATTAGCATGAACCTAAATGTTGATGACTTTCTAAAATTGCTACAAATTCTTTAAGTCATTGGGATCCAAAGGGCTGTAAACAAATGTGTCCATGAAAGAAATGTTATCAGAATATCATAGTAACTGAAGGCTTATGCAGAATTTCCAAACAGGGAGAAATGTGACACATTGGGATCTATTTGCCTCTTTTATTCCATCTATTGCTGCCCTATTATAGGTTGACATAGAAGAAATGTACCAGAGAAAAAAATTTTCACACTTGTAACAAATATGCATTTTAATATATTAACACTTAAAAAATGCTTACATGTAAACATAACTCACGACTAGTTTGAGACATTTAAAAAAATAGTACTCCTTTTGGTACTACTGATCAACTTGATAACCTATTTATGGAGTGTTAGATTGATGAGAGCAAATCTAAACTACAGGGTCTCTCAATGTTAATAAAAACAGACAATGTTAAACTGAAAAAACATCGACAATAAATAAAGTTAATCATTTACGACAAAGTGAAAAAGGGAACTGTCATTTATAGTACAAATAGAACTTAAAATATATTAAAAATAAAATGAAAACAGTAGAACAATTAATAAAATGATTGCAGAGAGATATTTTAATTATAATGCAAATGGGCATTTTTATGGTGACATTCCAAATATCAGAGTGGAAAATCAATTTGCTTTTCCTGTCCTAACTTACAGTTTTGGAGTGATTGACCGGCCCCAAAACGTATTGAATAGATTAGACAGGAAAACAAGAAGGATGCTTCATGCTCACCAAATGATTTATAAAAATCAGTGCATACCAAGATTATATATTCTCTGTTCCAAAGGCGGGGTGGGCCTCCTTGAAATTGATTACATGTATAGACCTGCAATCGTGGGACTCCATACATATCTGCTGATCTCACAAGACCCAAATATAGTGAAAGCTTTGAAACATGAGAATAAATCTAAGATGACTTCCCTGTTTAGTCCAGCAGAAGCATATCGGCATCAAGCAGGAATGGAAATCAAATCACAAGTAGATAAAACCAGGCAGCAACTGAATGTGCCAAAAAACAAAAGAAAGAATATAAGGTGAAGGACCAGATGA
This sequence comes from Protopterus annectens, assembly GCF_019279795.1. Classification (NCBI taxonomy): domain Eukaryota; kingdom Metazoa; phylum Chordata; order Ceratodontiformes; family Protopteridae; genus Protopterus; species Protopterus annectens. The sequence goes on from NC_056726.1 coordinate 239,672,834, forward strand.
GAAGTCAAGAAAATGCATAAATATAGTTGCAAGTATAGAAAACGATCAGGAGTGAATGAAGGAATAGCTAAGGAGAGGCAAATTCAAACCAAGAGATGAAAGGTTAATATTGGCGGCAGAAGATAGTGGGCTACGTACATGTTGGTTTACAAAGTCCATTGAACATGTGGGAGAAACAGACAAATGTAGGTTTTGTAAAACAGAATTGGAAACAGTTGCACACATCATTGCTGGTTGTGACATACTAATAGCAGAAGGACTGCATACTGAAAGACATAATAATGTGACAAAACAGTTGCACTGGGAATTCTGCAAACATTATGGTACTGAAATGGCTGAAAAACACTGGAAACATGAGCCACAGAGCATCACAGAAAATGATGAAGTATATGTCACATGGGATCATCTCTTACCAACAGTTCAAAAGATAGATGCTAGAAAACCGGATATAGTGGTCCATGAAAATAAGACAAAAGTAGCATTGATCACTGAAATCGCCACACTCAGTGCTATAGTGTCCTGTGTACAGAGAGACACAAAGTTATAAAATATCAGGATTTGCAGGTAGAAATGACAGCAATGTGGAAGAAAGATACCCAGACAGTTCCAATAGTAGTAGGAGCAATGGGTCTTATAAAAAAGAATCTAGAATTTATTTAGATATGTTACCAATACATGTAACGCCATACAAATTGCAGGAGTCATTAGTGGGCACATTGCAGGTGCTGCGAAGAGCTCTTCTGGCTGACATCAAAGATTGAAACAATACTAATCTCATGACCTTTAATCGTACTTTGACTTAAGAATGAGGTTCATTTCCCATCATGGTATTAGAAACCCAAAAGACTTGTAGAAGTTAAAAAAGGAATAGGTCAAGACTCTATACATCTAAATAACACAGAGAATGGGGATAAAACAGTTTACTGATTACCATGCTTTCATTCTTGCATACTGTGCAATTTTCATGCATGACCCACTTATTATTTTGCCACTGAATGATAACACAACCATTGTATAATTATATGCTTACATAATGCTAATGAACTATCTTTATACCATACATGTGCTTATATGTGACTGTCAATACCATGTTATTATTAAGCATGTAAATCCATATATCACACACATCTATTCTATCTAGTCTTAATCTCAGATTTAATTTAGCATTGCTCCTTAAAAACTTAAACACAAAATTAGTGATTTATAATATAATCTGAGATCAGAAATTAACTAGTTACCATATTGTTTTATTTTCACCATATTACAAATCTTACTTGGATCAGTGGCTTCATACCTTGTATTACTGTTTATTTTAGCAAACACATGTAGATTGTTCCATATCAATGTCCTCTTCAAGTTTAGTTTCCATTACAGAATCCCATACATCCATTTTCTTTAGTAAGGAGTTATGTTTGTTATCTATTACAGTTCTCAATTCCATTTTTAAATCTCTGCAGTCGTCTTTTTTACCTTTCTTATTGTTGTTTTGATTTTGGTGTCCATTTTCTAATTATATCTTTCTTAACTACTATCAGCAGTAAATACAGCAACATTTTTACCTTTTTAGTCCATGTTATTTTACTCCAACTTAACAAAATTATCTTGATACTGAGGTTAAATCCTCTTCCAAGTGCAAGACTTAGCATTTTGTTCAATTCAATTTAGTACTGAAGAGCCTTTACATATTTCCAAAATATATGCTGTCTAGAATCTCTTTATGAACCACCACATCTCCAACAAATGCATCTTGTCTGGGAACAGTTTTTGAAGTCTAGCAGGGAATACAGAAATGTTTGCGTAAACAGTTCCATACAAAAATTCTAAAGTTTCTCAATATAGTTTCATATCTAGAGATAAGACATACCTCCTTCCACTGTTCATCTACATCTTTAATCATTCACTCCATGCTATTTTAAATTTTATACTATATTATCTTCTCATATCCAATATTGCCTTATATGCTCAACTTCTTATTCTTGCTTTTGTTTTATTTATTTAATGTTAGTTAACTAGGTAGGTGGACTGGTCCAGGGAATATTTTCAGCCATGATCCCAGGCAAATAGGCAGTAATAAATTACAAGGGATGAAACCACATAGTTACAATAGTTAACAGAAAATGGATCTAATTCATTTGATTGATGAATAAGATTGTCGAAACCCATATGGTCAAGACCATATAGTCAACAATTTAGTTTGTTCATCAACTAAAAGAAGCAAAATAAAACCAGCAAACAACACAAACAATGTTTTTCCCCACTGAATTCCAATAACCCCTGCTAATTATGTTAACCAACTCTAAGATCACAGTATAGCTGGGAAAACTGTAAATTCCCTGATCCCCACTGTACTGCAGTCTCAGTCCAAATGTTTCAACAAACTAAATTGTCAACCATATGATCTTAGCCATATGGGTTTTGACAACCTGGTTCATTGATCAAATAAAGGGAACCCAGAAAAAGCCCAAATTGCAGAAAAAAAGCAAATGACACTAGATACGCTAGAACAGACTACATGGAACTAAACTACAGAACTACAGAAGAGAAACTACATGTAGTAAAGAAAAAATAACGCATAATAAATGTATACACACTTCATTAAACTTGATCAAACAGTTTTATAGTAGGACAAGGAGAGCTTGAATCTAGCAGTTTAGGGAAAAAAGGAGGTAGGTACTATTACATTCTTGTGAAAGCAGAGTGGCAAAGACAGGGGACAAGAAAAAAGCTTATCAGCTGCTGTTAGCCAGTGCTCTGAAGCAATTACATTTGTAGTGCACTGTAATAATTTACTTTCACATTCCTAATTGTTCTTGAGACCACTTCTACCATAACATTCTCATAATTACTTATTTTAGTTATCATCCTTTCAACCTTCTGTTGCCTCAGATATTCAGGCAAAAGTCTGGTTCCTCTAGAGCTGTTGCCAAAAATAGTTATTTTAAAATGTTTGCTCTTTGTTGATTCATGTTTTGTAAATACTCTTGAGCAGATATCCTATAAACATTCTAGCTCCTTTCAATCACTCTTCAACCTGTTGTCTTCCACTTATTTTTGTTTCCATAAATCCCTGACTTTTTACGCCCACCATACACCTACTGTAACTATTATTTTATACCTTGTTTGGTTTCATTGTGACCATATTTCTTATCTCCAGTTTACAGTTATCCCAATCCATTGAAAGCTCTTTACTGCTTAGATTCAAATCTAATAACACTTTGCTTGAAGTTTGATCTAGCAGTCATTAAGTGGCTTCATTTTCAGAAGACATACCGGAAACTGACAATGTTTGTCACAATCCATCTTTACTTGTTTACAGAATTGAACTTGCATATGTGTGTGGTGTGATGTTTTCACTGGGTGTGTTGTTGTGCTTCACGCCATGTTACAATATTCTTTCAGTATCTGATACCTCTCTAACCTTAAACAAGAAACATTTCATTGAAAATGTGTATTCTCCACTTCATTTTCTCTTATTTTCCTTGCATCAATGCACCAAAATACACACACATATTTTAACTATCTACCCTCAGCTATCATTCTGTGATATCCTGCTCATCCAGAGATGTCTTTCTTATTTCCTATAGTGTATCAGTCTTCAACCATTATCATGCATTCTTGACAAAAGGCTATACCATCTCCCATTATATTACTTATATCTTGCTTCGGTGCTTTTGAAAAAAAAAAAAACTATATATATATACTGCAGTCAGCGTAATTCTCAAGGCCAGCTAATAACCTCTCTGCCATAAATTGTGCCTGCCCATCCTTCATTTGTTTTTCAGTCCATATTATGATCCCTTTTTAATTAATATTAAGACCCCTTTCTTTCTGCCACTTTTATTCCAACTAAGATACCCACTTTCATTTACAAAACATTCATGTTCTTTATGATGTGTGTGTTTCCTGGTAACATTATTATCTATGCTTTACAATTGTAAATAAATTTCAGTACATTTTTTTCCTTTCCACTGACCTATTAACATTCCAAACTACTTAGTAAAATTTTAATATTGTAAAGCTTAACTATTATTCTAGTCTATAAAATTTTAATATTGTAAAGCTTAACTATTATTCTAGTCTATTCTACTTACACACGTTCAGTGTCTTTATGTTACAAACTAGTTCTTCATGGTCTGTTTTTAACAATTTTGTGTCACTTTATATTTTTTTTAATATTGTGCCAACTGAACCGCGGTGGTGGTGCTGCGGTAGCGTTGTCGCCTCACAGTAAGACGCTGTCTGGTTCAACTCTCAGCTAGAGCGTCTTCTGCGTGGAGACATCCATGAATGGGCGCACCTTTATTGAAGGTTGTGCATCAGGGCTGGTAACTAGGCATGTAAAAATCAACTACCAATCATTAGCGGACCGGAGTTCCGCTGTGGCGACCCCTAACCAGGAAAAGCCGAAAGACACAAATAAATTGTGCCAACTGAACCTGCTCTCATATTTTCATTAAAATAACACACAGTTGTCTCCTCTCCCCAAAAATAAACAGCATGTTAACTAATAACATACTTTTTCTTAAACCAGTAAAAAGTAGAAAAGAAACCAGCCAAATAACCAAAACAAGGTCCTTGTCGGCAGAAACAGCTCCAACACACTAAATCTTCTTAACGCAGTTTATTATAAAAGAAAAACAAAACGTTTTCGCCACAGCAGTCTGTGGCTTCATCAGAGGAAATATAATCTACACAAATGTTCTCCATACATATACTGCAATTCAGGAAGTGACAACTTTCAATTTCCTGAAAGCAAGCAGTTTTCAATTTTTGCATTTTTTATATGTCTTTTAAACATGTCATTTTAAATAATGCACTGAAATGTCAGCAGGAAATATAAAACTTGATAAAAACATCAGAGTAACATATACATTAAATATCAATTATAAAACTCATCTTTTATATATATGTATACTAGGGACCAGCTACACTATGTAAAAACATATATGTAAAGTTATATGTAAAAACGTGTATACAACCACAAATGCAAATTACTACCTTAATCCTTTGTTCACACAGATAATTGATAAATAAAAAAATATAATCTAAAACCAAAAACTATCTACTTCACATTTACGATAATGCTTAATTTTTCAACGCAGATGGACATTATATCAGTACCCTACAATGACTCATCGTGATTATAACCGTCAGTTAAACTATTTTACTACAACAATACCTTACCAAAATTGGAGGCATATGTTACCCCAACTGACCTATCTTAAGTAACTTCTTAATTTTAGTACTGGGGCAATATTGCAGTTACTGTTCAAACCTGGATGCCTAAACGCATCCAAACGTAACTGCCATTCCAGTTCTCTATTCTCCAAAATCAATGAAAAAGGACCGCCCCTAATTTTTAATGGTACTTGATCAATGGCCATAAACTGGAAGCTATGCCCAGGATTTAAGCCTATGTGTCTTGCCAATGCATTATCGCTCTTATCATTCTTAATAGCATACATGTGCTCATACATTCGGTCCCGAACCCTGCGGTCAGTTTTTCCGATGTAAAACGCTTGACAACAGACGCACATGGCTATATAAATGATGGATTTACTCTCACAATTTAGAGCAAAACGAATCTGGTACTTTTTATTCCTAACCATAAATGTTTCACCTGTTCTTACCTTGTTACAGAATTTGCAAAACCCACATTTAAACATCCCCTTCTTTTTATGGAATGTATCTTGAGGCATATCCCTTTGTAACAACTCCTTAAGGTTGTTTGATCTCTTAAAAATAAAACTGGGTTTGCTACCTAATTTTTCAGTCAAAAGATGGTTAGAGGAAATAAAATGCCAATTCTTATGTATTATCATCAAAATCCCCTTAGTATTTCTACTAAAGGTGGTGATAAAACTCAGAGAGAAGTCACGTTCTTCACTCAGAGTTATAAAATTGGCTGTCTCCTCATTATGCAAATTCAATTCACCTGACTCCACATTAATACTGAAGTCAGTTTGTGTCTGATCTTGGTAGAATAATAAAGGTTTATAAAAACCATTAGTTCTCTTAATAGTGACTTCACTAATCAAATCTAATAACATTTGGTCAGGATACCCTCGGTTACTAAACATTTCCCTCAATAATTCACATTCCTTCTCAAAATCAGTCATGGTACTGCACATTCTTCCTGCCCTCACCAGCTGTCCCTTTACAATAGACCGTTTTTGTTGGTACGGGTGGAAGCTGGAAAAGTGCAGGAAAGAATTGCAGTACGTAGATTTTCTAAACACTGTTGACGTCAAACCACCATTTACAGGGTCCTTTACTAGTTTGACGTCTAGGTAATCAGTCTCACATGTTGAAAATTTGAATGTGAATTTTAAAAATTCAGTAGTTGAATTTATAATGTCAACAAAACCTGCAGCCTTCTCTTCTGAACCCCTAAACAGTATAAAAATGTCGTCAAGGAACCTGGTATAATACATAACAGGTTCCATAAGTCCAGGGATTTTTCTTAATATGTTGGCCTCCCAGTAGCCCATGACATAATTGGCTACCCCAGCACCACAGGGGGATCCCATCGCCACACCACATTTTTGAAGGAAAAAATCACCATTAAAGGTGAAATAGTTGGACGTCAGGACAATGTCAAGCAGTTCCGTAACTAAATCTACTTCTAACCTAGAAGCCCCAAAATCCTGAAGCATAAGACCTATCCACTCTACTGCTTCTTGGTGTGGTATAGAAGTGTATAAGTCTATCACATCAATGGTTAAAAAATTATTATCACCATTGTGTGGAATACCATTTATGTTGCCAAGGAAAGACCAGGAATCTTTACAAATACTGGTAATGGATTTGATGTATTTATCCAATATTTTAGTTATAAGTTTTGAACATGGATAAGTAATAGACGACCTCCCGTCTATCAAAGCTCTCATAGGAGGGTTATTAATGCTCTTATGAATCTTAGGGATTCCAAACATGGCAGGGATTTTTGGACAGTTAATGTCGATGTAATTATACAAGTTTATATCAATTTTTCCTGCCAGGAAAAGGTCCCTAAAATAACCCCTGATTTTATGAATCTGACTGTTCACCTCACTTTTAGACGCCTTTGTATAAGCATCAGAACTTAATACACTGATCATCTTCTCATTGTATATAACATTGTCCAATAACACCAACCCCCCACCTTTGTCAGGTTTTATTAATCGTACAGGCAAACGGCAAAGTTCGTCTAATAACATAAGTTGTTCTTTGGAAATATTAAAATCACCTTTATTGTTTTTACCTTTATTATTACTGGCAAGGTGTCTAAAATCCACTTCACAAATGTTCTCAAAAAGTTGTAACACTGAATGGACTGGTGGATTAAACACACTAGCCAGTTTCAAAACAGGCAACCCATTAACATCGTCTCCCATGTTTGTGTTAACCAAATCATCGCATTCATTGAACATTAATTTTAAGTTCATTTTCCTCACAAAACATTTCAGTTCTATAATCTCTCTAGAAATACTTCCTGGTCTACTTGGAACAAATGAGTTATCACTTATCCATGTTCAAAACTTATAACTAAAATATTGGATAAATACATCAAATCCATTACCAGTATTTGTAAAGATTCCTGGTCTTTCCTTGGCAACATAAATGGTATTCCACACAATGGTGATAATAATTTTTTAACCATTGATGTGATAGACTTATACACTTCTATACCACACCAAGAAGCAGTAGAGTGGATAGGTCTTATGCTTCAGGATTTTGGGGCTTCTAGGTTTGAAGTAGATTTAGTTACGGAACTGCTTGACATTGTCCTGACGTCCAACTATTTCACCTTTAATGGTGATTTTTTCCTTCAAAAATGTGGTGTGGCTATGGGATCGCCCTGTGGTGCTGGGGTAGCCAATTATGTCATGGGCTACTGGGAGGCCAACATATTAAGAAAAATCCCTGGACTTATGGAACCTGTTATGTATTATACCAGGTTCCTTGACGACATTTTTATACTGTTTAGGGGTTCAGAAGAGAAGGCTGCAGGTTTTGTTGACATTATAAATTCAACTACTGAATTTTTAAAATTCACATTCAAATTTTCAACATGTGAGACTGATTACCTAGACGTCAAACTAGTAAAGGACCCTGTAAATGGTGGTTTGACGTCAACAGTGTTTAGAAAATCTATGTACTGCAATTCTTTCCTGCACTTTTCCAGCTTCCACCCGTACCAACAAAAACGGTCTATTGTAAAGGGACAGCTGGTGAGAGCAGGAAGAATGTGTAGTACCATGACTGATTTTGAGAAGGAATGTGAATTATTGAGGGAAATGTTTAGTAACCGAGGGTATCCTGACCAAATGTTATTAGATTTGATTAGTGAAGTCACTATTAAGAGACCAAATAGCACAAAAACCACAAGTAAAAATCCACGAACGGAAAGCAAGCAAAAGAGAACCAAACAGCAATAGCGTAAAAGTAATTTTAATTTCAATTTCCGCTTTCGTCACTTGACTTGAAGTCTGAAGTCTGTTGTCAAACGTTTTACATCGGAAAAACGGACCGCAGGGCCCGGGACCGAATGTATGAGCACATGTACGCTATTAAGAATGACAAGAGCGACAACGCATTGGCAAGACACATAGGCTTAAATCCTGGGCATAGCTTCCAGTTTATGGCCATTGATCAAGTACCATTAAAAATTGGGGGCGGTCCTTTCTCATTGATTTTGGAGAATAGAGAACTGGAATGGCAGTTACGCTTGGATGCGTTTAGGCATCCAGGTTTGAATAGTAACTGCAATATTGCCCCAGTATTAAAATTAAGAAGTTACTTAAGATAGGTCAGTTGGGGTAACATATGCCTCCAATTTTGGTAAGGTATTGTTGTAGTAAAATAGTTTAACTGACGGTTATAATCACACGTATGAGTCATTGTAGGGTACCGATATAATGTCCATCTGCGTTGAAAAATTAAGCATTATCGTAAATGTGAAGTAGATAGTTTTTGGTTTTAGATTATATTTTTTTATTTATCAATTATCTGTGTGAACAAAGGATTAAGGTAGTAATTTGCATTTGTGGTTGTATACACGTTTCTACATATAACTTTACATATATGTTTTTACATAGTGTAGCTGGTCCCTAGTATACATATATATAAAAGATGAGTTTTATAATTGATATTTAATGTATATGTTACTTTGATGTTTTTATCAAGTTTTATATTTCCTGCTGACATTTCAGTGCATTATTTAAAATGACATGTTTAAAAGACATATAAAAAATGCAAAAATTGAAAACTGCTTGCTTTCAGGAAATTGAAAGTTGTCACTTCCTGAATTGCAGTATATGTATGGAGAACATTTGTGTAGATTATATTTCCTCTGATGAAGCCACAGACTGCTGTGGCGAAAACGTTTTGTTTTTCTCTTATAATAAACTGCGTTAAGGAGATTTAGTGTGTTGGAGCTGTTTCTGCCGACAAGGACCTCGTTTTGGTTATTTGGATACTTTTTCTTAAGACAAGACAGGCAACCTGCTGTAAAACAATGTAAATCTTCTTTTAGTACTTTCTTTCAAACTCAAACCCTGATTTATTAATTTGTACTGAAGAACACCTAATATAAATCCCTAATCTGTTTTTTACACTTGCATGTAGCTAGCAAACTGAATATCTTATTTCTGAATCTGTTCATCTATTCTTGTGCTGCTTGTTGCCTACTTTCTTTCATTTACTATATTTTCACTTTGTTTGTATTCTTTTTCTGTAAGTTGTTCATTCCTGCAACTAGTGCACATTAACATGTCCCCTTTAATTAAAGTCAAACTTGTTAACTATCCATTCAAAGTAGCTGCATCTTCTTGTAGTCAAGCATAGCTCTTCAAGAAAAGCAATCTACATGCTACTAGCACTACAGAGAGAGCAGTCAGTCTGCAGACAGAAGATCTCCCAGTCTGAAGCCTAACAACAAATGTGAATTTAACCAAACAATACACAATATAAAATTATTTTCTCACTGATATGTACTGATTTCAATGCTTTTAAAGTATCTTCCACTGTCCATCTTATGTAATGGATATAACAAACATCCTTACCCATGCATATATTCCCTACATTTAACCTACTTTTCTCAATGTGTTTGCAGTCCATTTTTTGAGAACCTTGCTATCTATCCTAGTTTCAGTTAGCGTACTTGTCTCTTTTACTTCATATTCACTCCTAGACCTACTGGAAGTATTACTAGAGCTAATGTCATACATTTCCTAGGTTTTCCATTCTGAAATATATTAGTTTCCTTTTTTCTATCATCATTAATGTACGTATTTTTTCCCTTCCTTCCACTACAATCATAGAACATTTATTGGAAGCAACATAATGTAGCCTAACAAACCTTTCAGTATAACATTCCTTCCAAACATCATCAAGTCTAAAATGACATCACTAAAATTGCTGTTACAGCTAGGAACAAAGGTCAGCCCCTTGTTCAACACAAACTTTTCAGCATCAGATAAAATATAATCAGACAAGTTATATATAATATTATTTGTATCACCAGTCATTGAGAAGTAATAAAAACATAATGTTTTTTCCTGTCAAGGTAGTTTCTATTGTCAGGTACAAGGGGTAGCCATGGGCACCCCTTGTGCTAATACGTATGCTAACCTAGTGTTAGCATTCTGGGAAAGACAATATGTATTAGAACAACATCATGAATGGAGTAACAAATTATGTTTTTATAAGCATTTTGTGGACAACATTTTTTTGTTGTGGAGGAGACCTAGAAGAATTAATTGGATTTGTTAGTTACTTGGAATCTACCACCACCTTTTTAAGGTTCTCTGTGAGGCATTCTAGAAGAGTTAGATTTTTTGGATGTAGGATCATACAAGATCACATGGGTTTTAGGACTAACCTTTACAGGAAGGAATGTTGTAAAAATAGTTTACTGACGCAAGACAGTATGCATCCTAGGTTTACATTCAACAATATAGTGGTAGGACAATTGGGCAGAATCTCCAGGTTATGCACGGAGGATGGCATGTTTGAAGAAGAGGTTAAGAATTTAGAACACAACCTTGTGAAGAGAGGGTACAATAGACACAAAGGGATGGAAGTTATTCAGGATAGAAAAAGGCAAAGGAAAGATAGAATACATCCTTGGTTAGCTCAGGATAGTGTGAATGAGAACAGCATTAATAATACTCAAGTACGAAAAGGTAAAATGAGGCTTATGTTTATGTATAGCAATAATATACATGGTGTTTGTGATATAGTGAGACAGAATTGGAAGATTTTGCTCTCAGATGAGAAAATAAAGAAGGTTGTAGGGAAGGAGCCATCTTTTGGGTTCAGGAGAAATAAAAGTCTTAAAGATTTGTTATGCCATGAAGGAAAAAAGGAGTTACAATTTAGTCCTAGGTGTAAAGGGACTCGACCTTGTGGGTCATGTAAGACATGTACACACACCAATCAGGAGAAGACTTTTGTACATCCCAATACCAGGAAGATTTATAATTTTAATGCACATGCCAACTGTAGGACAATGAATGTGATATATCTTGCCGTGCGTAAAATGTTCACATGTTTTCATGTAGGGAAGATGAATTGCATGTTAAAAATAGGATATTGAATCATTTGTCTTCCATTAGGTTACATAATGAACACAACGCTTTATACTAGCATATTTCACAGAATCAAGGTCATGGCTTTAAGCTCAGTGTCATTCAGAATATACAAAAAGGCATCCCTGTTACTAGCACTTTCTCTAATACCTAAAAAGATCATCTCTACTTGACTCCAAGTAGACTTTTCTCTATCTGTTAAACCTAGCACTTGCTCCTATAGTACTTATTACCTTGATACGGCACTCTTATAGATAGCACCCCAAAAAGGCAAACCCCCATTTCTCGGTCACCCACGTCCCCCGGAATCTCTTTTAAAGTTTTTTTGTCTAGTCCTTCTAGCATGTCGAGGGATCAGTTGCTAGTGTCCTCTCCTGCTCAGCTGGTGAACCTGGGAATATTGAGGCAATGTTACAATTGCCTCATGTACACAGAACAACCCTCTCCTCCTCCCACAAAACACAAATACATGCGAGAGATGCAACTATATGGCCAAACTGGAGGCTGAGCTCTCTCAACATAGGACTGGCAAGACCAGTCAGGAGGAGAAGGTTACCACACACACTATAGACCCAGTCTCACATAGTACCATCACAACCTCAAATCATACACATAAACACACAAAGAAATACTCGGGCTCTGATCAAAAATCTACCAAAACAGCAGAGGCCACCAAAGCAGACACCCAAACAACCACCACCTCAGAACACAACACCTGCAACACATAGACCTCACAGTCAGAGTGTCAAACAGTCACAGCCCTTAAGGCCAAACACAATGCCAGACACACTAGTCATTGGTGACTCCATAGTCAGACACACTGACGTCCCGCTCACCAGACTGAGTAAGGAGAAGGTCACAGTAAGCTGCCTGTCGGGCGCTAGAATCCGCCACATAACGCAAGCACTCAGGTCTCTCAACAGCAGGTACAAATACGACTCAGTCATTGTCCACGCTGGTGTAAACGACCTGAGACGTACCTCCTTGGACTACATGAAAAGAGACATTGAGGAGCTCTCTGATTATGTAGCCCAGGCAGGTATGACCCTGACCTTGAGCAGTATCCTACCTTCACCAAGAATGATGCCACAATACAGAGATAAGATGATCAGCTTTAACAATTGGCTTAAACTCTGGTGTCATTCAAAGGGGATCCAATGTCTGTCTGCCTGGGATGACATGCTGGACAAGCCACGCTGCCAAGGGACGGCTTGCACCTGTCACCCTGGGATTCGGATGTTGGCAAAGGCTCTTGCCACCCCATAGTGCCTTTTTTAGGCAAGGCTCAAATTCTAAACCTACCACCCTAGAACACAAAAAGAAAAAAACTAAGGGTAATGCTGCTCAATGCCAGAAGTCTAAATCTCAAAATGCACGCACTCGAGGCCCTTCTCAGTATGGAGAACATCGATGTCTGTGCAGTGACAGAAACCTGGTTCAAGGCTCCTGAGAGCACCCCAGCACTATCAGGTTTTACCTCTTATCATGCGTTCCGGCCCCAAAATCCGGACAATACCAAGAAAGGAGGTGGGGTATCCATATTCATCAAAGACACCCACACCTCAAGACTGGTGGCAACGCACGATGCATCGGAGACCATCCAGGTGCAATTAACCATAGGCAAGACTGCTCTACAAATTGTAGCATGTTACAGGCCACCCTCACAAACTCAGGAACCTCACATGGCCTTCCTGAAAACACTAGAGGGATAAATGTATCACCAAACACCATCATACTAGGTGACTTCAATTACCCTAATATAGACTGGGAACACTACTCAAGCCCGAACACCCTAGCCCAAAAGTTCCTGGAATTCATAAACTCAAATGCCATGGAACAACTAGTCACCATCCCCACAAGAGGAGAAAACATACTTGATCTCATCATCACGAACATGGGAGCACAATGTTCAACACGGAAGTATACCCCTCACTGGTGAGATCAGATCACAAACTAATCTCGCTGGAGGTCCTCATCCCACCCCACCTGAAATAAAAAGACCACAGTAAAGAACTTCTCAAAGCCGACTTCACACTTCTAAAGACTAGTGTGGTCTCCTTTAAGGCCCCGAGCGGCAGAAAACAGTACTCAAGCCGCTGAATCACTTACAAATGCCTTCTACCAGCACCTGCAGGACTGCATGGATAAGGCAATCCCAAGCAAAACAAAGACTCTTTGTACCAAAGGCAAGCGTCCAGTCTGGTGGACCCCAGCCATAAACAAACTCTACAACAAAAGGAGGAAGCTACTACAAGATAGAGCAAAATCCTTAAAAGGTAAGACACCCTTGATCACTATAAGTAAAAACTAAGAGCTCTCATAAAATCATCCAAAGCAAATTTTGAGAGAAAAATAGCTAAAGACTCAAAAGACAATCATAAGGCCTTCTTTAGCTATGTTAGAAACCTGGGAGGAAACTCCCAGATATGCTCAGAACTAGTTCAAAATGATGTGAAGATTACTGATCCTACAGACATTGCCAACATACTGGCTGACAGGTTCAGTGCAAACTTCTCCCCCCCAAAAGGAGAGATATCTATACCATGCGATTGCAGCCCCCCAAACATCTCCAACGCCCAAGTGAGAACTGCTCTCTCCAAAGCAAAAACACAGCATCCATGGGACCTGATGGTGTCCCCGGCTGTGTGCTCCACGAACTCAACGAGGAATTAAACCCACAGCTAGGACAGCTGTTTAATCATAGTCTTACCTCTGGATACGTGCCCAGGAGTGGCGCACTGCAACTGTGGTCCCACTTCACAAAGGCGGTGCCTCCACCGACCCTGGAAATTACCGGCCCATTAGCTTGACAAGCCTTATCTGCAAAGCCATGGAGAGGATCATAATGGACCTCATAAATAAAGACATAGGGAATTTGCAGACTTTGGATCCATCCCAGTTTGGCTTTGTCAAAGGCAGATCATGCCTTCTAAACTTGGTTGACTTTTGAAACAGTCACCAAAGCCATTGATGAGGGAAAGGCAGTCCATACAGCCTACCTCGATCTGGCGAAGGCCTTGATACAATACCCCACTCGGGTATCATTGAAAAACTCATCAGCTTAAATGTTAACCCATACATCACAAGATGGGTTGCAAACTGGCTGAGTGACAGAACCCACAGGGTCAGAGTTGCTGGCGCCATGTCAGACTCAAAGCCTGTCACAAGTGGTGTACCACAGGGCTCAGTCCTGGGCCCACTCTTGTTTGGCATCTACTTTTCCAAGTACAAGCAAACACAGGAGGGTTATGGCTGACAAAGTTTGCAGATGACTGCAAACTGGGTGCCATAGTAGAAAACACATCTGACACAGATATCCTTCAGAAGGGTCTCACAGAAGCGGATAACTGGTGCCAGAGCCATGGCCTAAAGTTAAATGCCAAAAATGCATATTCATACCCTTCGGAAAAACAAGGTTACCCCTAGCTACCAAATAGGTGGCAATCCACTGAGCACAGAAGAAGTTATCAGGGACCTGGGGACCCAGGTTGATAGTAGTCTGTCATTCGACACCCATGTAGCTAAAGTAGTTAGGAAGACCTTCTACATTGCCCACCTTATCATGAAGGGATTCTCATCTAGATCAAGGGAGGTCATAGTCTCCTATACTCATCACTCATCAGACCAATGATTGAGTACAATGCCCCATTCGGAATGTATCTGACCCGACACTTGCAGCAGCTGGAGAGGCCACAAAAGTTCCTCACCAAAAGGATAAAGGGTCTCAAACATCTGTCCTATGCTGCCCGACTGAAAGAACTCCAGCTCTATTCAGTCGCTTACCGCTTGCTCAGAGGTGACCTTTGCCTAACATACAAGGCCATGTCAAACCCAGATTTGATGAATATGCTTCACCTCAAAAAATCTAGATCTGTCAGAGTCACAAGGGTGGGAGACTTAAACCTCGACACGGCTATTAATAGGACGTGCTGGAGGGATAGATTCATCACCCAAAGACTCCCTATGCTGTGGAATAAAATCCCGGTATATGTGAGGCAGAGCACCTCGCTGGCCTTGTTCAAGATAAATCTTGACCAATGGATGGGAGATCGCAGATATACCCCAGGGATTACCTCAGTGTCACTGCTCAACAGAGGCACAGCAAAATAATGGGTATAATTCCCCATACTAAAGGGGTGGCGTAAGCCACAAAACTATGGGCTAGGCTTGTAAATGCCCTCGGGCAGATAGCCTAGTATGAACCTATGAACCTATGAACCTATGAACCTATTAGGGGTAGGGATTTAGTTAATGAAACTGAATATCAGGAATCCAGGTGGATCATAGAACTTACTGCACATAGGTTCCCGGGCCTTAATGATGTAATTCCCCTTAAGCCAGCCGTAAAGAAGAGGTGGGTGAATTATTGATCCATGATTGGCTACTGTTTCTTATAAAAGGATTTTTTCACCATTAACAAACTATCTGATGAAGGGTATTTGCCGGAAAGCATTCATCACAGTTTGTATAAGAATATTACAGTTTGTATCAGTGTCATTTGTTTTTATTTTATGGTTTTATAAGCATGATTAAAACTTTGGACTTTTATCCAGTGGTGGTTGCTGCTTTTGTTTGCTGTTCAGTTAAATATAGACTTTAATTTTTAAGAAAAATATGAGACATAGTACTTATATTTTACATTTAAATTAGCAAAACAGATATTTTTGCTGTGGTACATACTGCTTTTGTTTGTTTAAAGTATGATTCAGATAGCAACATTTTGGCTGTATCACATATTTTTCCATATGAATATACATTATCGTCAACTCCCTTTTCTCATGTTTCTACATGGGGTAGGAGTGCTCTGTCACCACCTGTCTAAATTCAATGTCATTCTCCGACCTTCTTCGACAGTTATGCCTAAATTTTGCAGATCCTCTCTTACACAATTTCTTTGCTGGCTGTTCTCAGCTCCTCTTGCATTCTTCATCTCTGTACCAACTCTTCCTCACCAGACTGTCTTCTGATTTCCTGCACATGTGCCTGAAACACTAATCTGTTCTCTTTGATCATCTCTGTAACTGAATCTACTTGCAATTCTGTCATGATGACCTGATTTCTATATCTGTCCCACAGTGTGCATCCTACCACCCATCTCAGGCAATTAATTAATTTCCATCACCTCTAGTGTCCTCATGTGTTCTGTATTCTCTGCCTAGGTTTCTGCACCATACATTAGCATTGGTAATACCACTGTTTTGTACACCTTACTTTTCAGCTTCTTTGGCATTCTTCTGCCACATATGACCCCTGACACTCTGTGCTAGTTGTTTGCAGCCCCTCTGATTCTAACTTTAACCTCCTCGTTGAGACTTCCCTTTTCCTCAGCTGCTCCTCTCAGATAATTGAAGCTACTAACTTTTTCCACAATTTCCTTCTATCTCATTTTTAGCTTCTGATTTCTCCCATTTCCTGCCATTACAATTGTCTTATCTGCACTTATTTTCAGCCCATGTGCCTTCATCTTTGCATTCCATTCCTCTATCTTCCACTGAAGTTCTTATTCATAGCCTCTCTGCAATGCAACATTATCTCCATGCAGCATCTTTGTTGATCTGTCCCCCAAAGACCATTTGTTAATGTAGTTCATCACCAGTATGAACAGCAGCTGGCTTAGAGCTCAATGTGATGCACACCCACTCCCACTAGGAATAGCTCTGTGAGACAGAATACTATTCATACTAGAGTCATTGGGCCTCTGCACATAGCCTGCACTAATTCTAACCAATGTTTCTGGGACATTGAACCATCACATGACTGCCCAAATAAGCTTTCTTGGGATCATGTCATATGCTTTCTCCAAGTCTAGGAATATCCAGTTGAACTCTTTCCTCATCTCTAGCTTCTTCTCAACTGTCTGTCTAATTGCAAACTTTGGGTTGGTTGTGCTGCATCCTGATCCGAATGCAAACTGCTCATCTCCCATTTTACTTTCTACTACTCTGTGTATTCGTTTATCAATCATCCTCTCCTGAACTTTCATGCAGTGTGACAGGAGTTTGATATCTCATTTGGTACCTCTATACTGCCCACTGTTGTGAATGTCTAATTAGTTGTTGTTCAGTGCCACTAGTATGCTTGTTCTCCAGTCATCAGGGATATGTCTCTCTCTCCATACTACTATGATTACCCTCTGGAGTCATTTCTCCCTTAAGTCACCCAACATTTTGATCGTATCTAATGAGACCTCATCTGAAACTGCTGTTTTCCTTGACTTAATTTTCCTTCTATGGTGAACTTATCTTCTTCTTTCAACATGATCTGTGTCTGAGACACTGCAGCTTTAGATGTTGTTCTCTCCATTCAGAAGCTACAGGAAGTCCTGTGAACTGGTGAGCTGGTTGTTACTGTCATCTCTTATGATGGGAGTCTGATGACTATCTTAGAGGTTCATAGGTTCATAGTTTAGTACTAAGCTAACTGCCCTTGCGAGCCATTTTAAGCCTGGCCAATTATCCCTTGTGAGACTCAAATCCTGCACCTTGTGTTTATAAGGCAAACACCTTAGCCATTAAGCCACCCTCCCAACCCAACCTTCCATCTTCTTTATCACATTGCAAAGCAAAGACAGAATGATAATGTTTCCTTGTGCCATCTACCAAGTCACTTTCCAGAAGCCGGTAGAGTGCCTCTGATGCCTTGTTCTTGCTACACCAACAGTTATCTTAGTCTCTTTGTTAGTCAACCAGTATTCCTTCTTAGCATGGTCCATCTTTTTTATCTCCCACTTTTTCCTTCACTCCTTTCTTTAATGACTTTCAGGACTTCTACATTCCACCACCAGCTTTTCTTATGTACCTTATTTCCATACCTTGCTCAGCCTCATATCTGCTCCATAGTCCTCACACATCCTATTTTGAGGTGCTGACATTCTTCTTCAACTCCACATATTTCTTCTTCTTCCTGAGGTGATACTGCCATGAGTATTTCCTGGGACTTGTGTTTTCTCACCAGTCAACTTCCAGGACTTTAGCCTGGTATTTGATGACCTTAGAGACTACACTGCTTGTAGATGACCAGTGGTTTATGCTACGGGTTAACTGTTTCATTAGGTATGATTTTGCAATCACTTATTCTACCCAAATGTCCTTTCCATATTGAAGGATGTCTACCTGATTTTCAGGTTGGCCACTCTTGTATGTGATCTTGTGGCTGTCTCTCTTGCTGAGCCAAGTATTGGCCACCATCAAGCCATTTGTCAAACAGAAGTCTAATATAGTATCTCATTTATTTGTGTTAGCGATCAATGTGGACTCAGGCAGTCCATGTATCATGTTCTGTCTGTCCCAATATGTGCACTATTTTCCTCACTGTCACAACCCTACTGTAGGGCATATGCTGAGATTATGACTTGTGCCCTATCCTTACATTGTTGTTTCATTGCCATGAGTCTGTCACTAATTTTGATTACCTTCTCTCTGTCTTCTGAAGCCTCTGTCCCTCATCACAATTCACACACCATTTCTAGTTTGTCCTCCCCCTGAGTAGCAGACTCTGGATCCCAAGTCAAGTGGTTTTGCTACAGTGCCCTTCCATCACCTGGATATAGAGGATATCCAGCCTCCTTCTTACTATCGTGTCATCCACTTCCAAGCTGATTCTTGTCAGTGAACCTATATTTAGTGCACTAATCCTTAGTTCATGTTTGGCAGGTTGATTTGTTTTATGTCCACAACAAAGATATCCCAGGTAACCTGAGCTGGAAAACTGGACACTGGCAGGCAGCTTATTGTCCTAGGGATGCTGGACTTTATGGCAGGCCCATTTTTGGCAACATTATTCAGCATGACCAGATAACATCAAGCCATTTTTACACCATCAAGTGCCTAGCCCTGACACAGCATGCAGTCTTTGATCCATGTTCGGTCTGTAATCCATATTTTCTTTTCTAGAGGATACTGTGCACCACAGCTGATGCCCAAAGCGACTAGTCTATACAACTCTTCCCCCAGTGGGCACTATCTATAGTCTGTGCTGCTGCCCACATCTCCATTTTTGGTGAGGCTTTAAGGTAGAAACACAACATGTTTTGGGGACGTGGGGGGGGCCCCACAAAGACACACGGAGAACATGCAAACTCCACACAGGTATTGACCGGGGGCAGGATCAAACCTTTTACTTTCTACATGGGGGGCAAAGATCGTGACCATTATACCAATTAGTCCATATAAACATACATCCATTTTAAACATTCCATGATCTCGGTGCATTGTTTTATGGAATACATCACATTTCTTTTATCTCCATTGTTTTAGTCATTATTTTATTTTAGAAAACAGGAAATAGCTTTTACTGGGAATCTTTCCACTGAAATGTCCATAGCCTGTTTTTCTGCATTTGTTGATTGGCTGCTGGTTTCCCTTTCAAGGGTCTTTGTAAGACTTGAATTAATGTATAATACAATAGCTGGAAATTAAATTTAATTTTTTTGCAGGTCTTATGGAAGGAAGAAAAGCATTTCTGTTAGTTTGTGTTTGCATTTGTAATAAAAAGCCATTATTCACATAGACTCTGATGTCTCCAACCTTTACGACTGTCCCCTCCCTCCACAAAATAAGAATTTCCTCCTTTAGCTTGTATGTTTGCATTTCAATCAGTATATGTCTAAGCTGCTTTCTTAAAATGTCTCAAGTTAGGAATATTTACTCTATATGCTTTTTTCTAATTTAATATCACTAATAAAAAGTCTAGTCCATATGGTGAAGGATTTTCTCAAAATCTTTGCAGTCCTTCCCTTCATTTTTTTCTCTGGTATTTCTGTAAACCTCTGTTTCTCTCAGTATGGCATATCAAGTTTACCCAATTTCTGTGTTCTTTTTTTATATTTTAATTGCTGTTCCATGTTTTTTTTCTTTGTCTTTTTTTTAGTAGTTTGTATACCTGCTATTTCCTCTGCATATGCCAACCAGACACAAATTAATTTCTTCTGAACTGCAGGTATAGCTATATGTCTAATGAAGAAAAATGAAAACAAGGTTAGCAAACAAATTTTCATTTGCCTTAATATATCTTCTAAATACTAGACCTCTGAGGGGAACATTATTTTTAAAATCAGATCATTATTATTATTTGTTAATCAGTCAGTAATATCAATAATAAATAATTGATATTTGTCAACAGGTATATGCACTTGTATTACTATAAGAAACAGCTATGTGTAAGTTAGACATATACTTAGAATGTCAAACAATAAATACATTAAAGATTTTAGGGTATAGAAGCCATTGATTCTACAAGCCCAGATTAATACTTGTGAAAATGTGAGGCACGTTATTCTAGTCTGGTGAAGGCATTTATCATTTCTAGGTCTTCAGTTTTCTTTATGGCAGTCAGTGTTTTATCTAGTCTAACAATGGGACTCTAGACCTTTTTTGTAATTTATTAACACATTATGGTTAGCAAAGAACTATGTATAAACCCTTTATAACATGTTGGATAGCTAGCTGCTTCACTGTTAAGACCCAGGAGGTTAGAATTAGTGAGGCCACCTCAACTAGTGGAGTCCCCTAGTGCTCTGTGCTAGGCCCACTCCTCCTTGGCATCTACTTCTTGGATGTCAAATCATTGTCAAAGGCCTCTGACTAACTAAGTTCAGAGATGATTGCAAACTTGCAACAGTCATTGAATCCCTCCCAAGATGAGAACACCCTTCAAGAAGGTCTAATACAGACAAATGATTGGTTCCAAAGCCATGGCTTAAAAATCAATCCAAAGAAATGTATTATAGTACCTTTTCAGGGGGTCTACCACCCAGGGTAACTATGTCATCAATAAATCACCCTTAAAAGTTCATTCACTAGTTAGGGATCAGGGAACTCATGTAGATAGTAACCTAGCCTTTGAACAACATGTATCCAAGGTGGTAAGACAATCCTTCTATGTTGCTCAACTTATAAGCAAGGCCATGGCATCTAAGACCAGAGAGGTCATCATACCACTGCACTCAGCCCTCTTTAGACCCATCATGCGGTATGTACCTGACCAGACACATGCAGAAACTGGAACATCCACAAAGATACCTTACAAAAAGAATACAGGGAATAAACACAATGTCCTACACTGATCTCCTCAAAGCCCTATCTCTTTACCCAGTATTATACAGACTTCTCAGAGGTGTTCTTTGCCTAACATACAATGCATCTCTGGATAAAACCACAAAAGAAAGTGCAAAGACAAAAATCACATAGCCAGTGACCACAGCAAGAGTTCAAACTTTTATTCTCTCTGATGTCCCAGCAATGTTACCTTCAAGGAGTATAAACATTAAAAAACATCAATCCTTATATAACAAGTACAATTAAACACATAATAAATCAATTAAAAACAATTACTATAATAATTAAAGTGGAAGCCGTGGTGGTACAGTGGTAGTATTGTTGCTTCACAGCAAGAGGTTCTCCTGTTCGATTCATGGCTGGAGTGCCTTCTGTGTGGAGTCTGCATGTCCTCCCCATGGTCGAGTGGCCTCCGAAAGACATGCGGGAATGGGCGTGCCTTTGCTGAAGGTTGGGTGTCGGGCTGGCAACTCGGCACCATAAAAAAATCTACTGCCAATCATTAGCAGATCGGAGTTCCACTGTGGCGACCCCTAACCGGGAAAAGCCGAAAAGATAAACAAACCATAATAATTAAAGTAAAACCTGCCAATTAAACGTTCATTCCTTTAGGTACCATTGTGTCAAATTTCAGTATATTCAAGGCTTCCTTATTTAAAAGTCTGTGTTTAACATTGTTTTCTGTTTGAATATTATCTATTTTCTCCAAAATAGCACCTTGTAACCCCACAGACTGACCCTACTTTGTGAAAATGTTCTGCCACTGAGCTTGATTTATTAACATTGTCAATGTCTCGAATATGCCCTAATAGCCTAATTTTAAAGGCTCTTTTAGATTCCTCAATATAAAATTTATTACAGGGGCATTTCAGGGCATACATAATGCCCTCAGTGCCACACGTAAAATAGCCCTTTAACTTAAATTTGAGCCCATTAATTCTAACAAAACTAGGTCTAATATATTTACAAGCTTTACATCTTCCACAGATCACAGTACCCTGACAATTAAACATAACATTCAGATTTGAAGGAGGCATAACAAATCTAACTCTAACTATAAAAATGCTGATATTCTTGCCCACTTTATAGGATATTTTAAGTCTTTTAGGCATCCATGAGAATCTTTTAGTGAGTTTAAATAACACCAATAACATTTAACCAAATTAGTTACCACCTCACTAAAGCAGCTATATGTAGTCACAAAATATATATCAGATGTTTTACTATCATTCACAGATATTAATATTCTGTGTCTCCTTGAATGTCCCTCAATGTGTTCTTTATTTAGTTTTGAACAGGCATTGATCCAAGACATCCCTGGACCCTGTTTTGATGAACTTTTTGCAAATCCACAAAACAAGCAGCATCAGAACTATTAAGTTAAAAGACCTACATTTTGCTTGTGACATAAATAGGACATGTTAGAGAGACAGATATGTTTCTCAGAGAATTCCCATTCTCTGAAATAGGCCTCCCATCATGTGAAGCAGAGTTCCTTCTTATCCCTATTTAAGTGTAACTTGGACAACTGGATGGGTAATTTGAAATTCACCCCTGGTCTGGTTCCTATGTCTCTGATGGATAGAGATAGTCAGCAAATCACTCCCTATATAAATCAAATTTGTGGGTCACATTTGGGTTGCATGGCTAGGCTTGTAAGGGCTCCATCAGTCATTAGCTTAGTATACACCTATGAACCTATGAGCACTGGTTAGCATTGCTAATGTTGTTTGAAAAATCTGTTGAAATTCCCCAGCTTGCTAATTCTTGACAACATTTCTAATATGCCACATGAAATAATGAGTACTGTACACAATGGATTTATTTTCATTTAACTATGTCAGAAAATGCTATGTATACCAAAACAGCTCCATTGCTTTATCATACATTTTCTAACATTCCATAATATCAAATATAGAATACAAGGTGGTAATTACTTTCCTTGTCTTCGAACTTTTATTTCCTTACTGGGTATGCCTTAATTCAGGAAAGCACAATTAAATATCGTAGCTAGATGTTCTGCTAATTGGTCATTTATTTCTTACAAGGCAATATTATTAATATGATTTGGGGCTGTAGGCTTAATTATAACAATTTAGAATATTTCCCATAACACCTGGTTCGTTACTATAAGATGAGTAATAGTTATCTCCATCACAGTTAAACTATTGACCATCATGTGTACATCTGTGGCCAATGTGTCTGTATCAATGCCATCTACAAATCCTTCAACTATATCAGTATCATTACTGACACCCCTGTTCTCTTACACGAGGACATTCTTAGTTTTCTTCTATCCCGTTTTCTTCTCTCATACGTCTACTGAAGGATTTGTTATTATTCTTAATCTTAGCAGCAAACCAGCATTCCCAACCAGCATTTATTTTTCTAGTATCTTCCTTAATAGGTGTACAAGTATTTACATTTTTTATTTAACTTTTGTTAACCAGGAAAGCCCGACTTGGAACAAAGCCAATTTTTAGTGGAGGCCCGGGGAAAAACTCTCCAGATGCATGTCTTTGTAATGTGGGAGTAAACCAGAGCACCTGGAGGGAACCCACATGAATGCAGGGAGGACATGCGGACTCCACACAGAAAGCACCCCAGCCAAGAATCAAACCAGAGAACATCTTGCTGTGAGCCGACAATGCTACCGCTGCACTACTGCACTGTCCATTGAAATTGCATTCTAGATTACTTGTTAATTAGTATTTATTGCAAACTCTTGATTTTTTTTTTATTGACCTCTCAGCTGCTAAGCTGCTATCCCCATAAACTCATATGGCCCTTTACTACAGATCAGTGAAAATCCAGCCATGTTCCTGATAAGAGGTGAGCCCCCTCTTCAGGGTAAGAGTGCGTTACAGCATCCTCCAACTTGCTGTTTGTATTTGGGGGTGAGAGTCAGGAGGTGGGTACTATATATGTAGCCTATGTGAAGGATTTTTTAGATGTGCATGGAAGACAAATCTTAAACTGAGCAGCGCTGACATATATACATGCACACTGTGTGCCCTCCAACTACCACATATACAGTGAGTTGCTTTTGCAATCAGGTTGCATCAGCTGGCATCCACAAGGAAGCACTTGACTGCAGGCAGAACCAGGTCCCTCCTTGGGTGGGTAGGATAACATACATCACTCATTTCCCAGTCCCCTACCCTAACTCTTCCAGCTGCCAATCCAGTAATCAAATACGGGTCATCTGGGTTGCAGTTTGTCATTCTGTGCCATGGAGCTGGGGACATGCTCTTTCCGTAATCAAACATTCCTTTCTTCCAAACGGCTAGACGCATTCAGATCTTTTCTCACCCTCTTTTTCTATAGAGTGCTCCTTACCATAAAGCCATAAACAATTAACTTTTTTCAGACTTTTTCCTCTTTCTTATGAGAAATGAGTCTTTGTATCAGGCCCTAGACTTTGTTCAGAAATAGTACTTGCATTTGTTTCTTCAAAATTGTTCTTCCAGTGCCCTCCATAGAGATTTGATCAAATTTGCAAAGTAGTTTCTTACTGATAAATGCTTTAACTGTATTATTATTATTATTATTATAAATTCAGCTTTAGAAAGTACATAGCTGTGGTCACAGACAGTGAGTTATGTCAAAAGTAACAACGTATCAAAGTAAACTACTGCAGAAAGAATTTTCTTATGTGGCAATATAACATCTAGCAAAGTTTCCTGCTTCACCTTTAATACTGTGCCAGAAATTACATTTTGCATACAAGTATTAATTCTGCTGCCTTTACTAAATTAAGAGACGTGTCATATTATTTCACGGTTGACAAATTGTTATTTCCTAATATTATTGTCTTTGCATAATGAGACATTGTACTCCGTAATTAAAACATGCTTGTATTCATGAAAGACATCTAACGATTTGCATACTGCAGTGATTAATGCTTTATTCAATGCTTTAAGTTCTTCACAAGCTCTTAATTTGACTTTACAGTTTGCACCAGTCCAAAATGAGTTTCTTAAGCCCAAATATCATGCGTAACAAGGATGAGATTCATATCCCTGTTCTATAATCCCCAGGGTTCCATAAACACTGGTACCTCCCCTAAAATGCTTGGAATCCTTTTGTTTCAGTCGTGTTTTTACTGCTGTATGTATACTAGCCTTAGGAGTTACTATGCTTCAGGTAACCTTATCTGATCTAGTCCAAATGATCTTGAACAGTAGAGAAGAAATAAAGCAGTTTTGTTAATCAATAAATCATCATTTATTCTAGTAACGTCACCTCTCCTAATAGTTCCTTGTCTTAATTATCTGTATAGTAAAATCCAGCTCTGCGAGGATTTAAATTGAGGCAAAAACATGTTATGTATTTGCCATGCTGTACAGTTTTCAAGGATTAACATAATGTTCAGTGTCAGTTTTAAGCTTTTTACCGTCCTTAATCCCTAAATGAAAAAGCATCTTACTGGCATTGATTTCTTCTGCCCAGAAATCTTTATACTGTCCTTTCATTTACTCACCTGATGAAATGAGTCTCAATCATATTTGCATTATATAATGCATGCAGAACAATATTTTCACCTGTAACAGCAGAACATGTAGTTGTTAATCTGTCATCCAGTCTCTGTAGCCAAATAATCATTTTGTTTTGCATGCATTTTCACAATCTCATAACCACTCAAAGATTTTCTGTCTTTAACATCTCTTACCACATTCCATACTCTCCTGTACTTTGATGACCCTACTTAACATCTAAAGTGAACACACAGAGAGATACTGTGCTATGGACAAAAGCACTTAATTACCTATTAAAGAGTTGTGAAGAATTTAAGCTGTGTTACTGGCTGTGAAATACTACCGAAAGCTTTCAACTTGCTGTGTACATCTCATGGGGACATCTTCTGTGTGTGGTTGTTTTTGGTTCTGAACTTTGGGACACAGATTTGGCTTTCTCTTCTGTTTTGGTTACCTACTTAGCATCTCTTAAATTTTCCTAGTAACATCCTTCAGACCTGCTACCCACATTTTATTAGATTGTTCACTTTTTCAGATATAAAAAATGAGTAATATGTTCTTTAAAGGTTATGCATGCGGATATTTCCAACTTACATCTACAGTTTACCTTATTGTTACTCTGTGTGTGTGTGTGTGTGTGTGTGTGTGTGTGTGTGTGTGTGTGTGTGTGTGTGTGTGTGTGCGCGTGTGTGTATATATATATATATATATATATATATATATATATAAATATATATATATATATATATATATATATATATATATATATATATATATATATATATATATATATATATATATATATATATATAAATATATATATATAATATATATATATATATATATATATATATATATGTATAAGATTCTTGAAAAATGCATCCACTCACAGCTTCTCAACCATCTCCTCCAGAACAATTTTCTCACTCCCACTCAACATGGTTTCCGTCCTAACCATAGCACCACTACTGCACTCTTATCCTTCACACATACCATAGCCGAGGCCCTAGACAACAATAAACCTATATCCTGTCTCTTCCTCGACCTTTCCAAAGCCTTTGACACCATCTCCCATCCCCTGCTACTATCTAAACTTGAAAATCTAACAATGTCTTCTTCTTCCCTAGCCTGGTTCTCCAGTTACTTATCCTGCAGGCAGCAGTCTGTCAAATGGCTTTCTTCCACTTCTCCATTTATATCTGTTCTTACTAAAGTACCATAAGGTTCAATCCTGGGTCCTCTCCTGTTCAATGCCTTTACCAATGATATCTATACATCCTGTAAAGAATCCTCCCTCATCCAATATGCTGACGACTCAAGCCTCATCTCTATCTCTGACAATATCTCTAAACTCCACACTCTAACTCAACAGGCATTTCTATGCACAGAACTGTAGCTATCCAATAACCTACTAATCCTTAACCCTAAAAAGACCAAACTCTTACTCTTTCTGTCTCGATCTCTCACTCACCACAAATCTACCTTTGAAATTACATCCACTAATAAGACCATAATCCAACCAGAAGCTCACTCTTGGGGGGGTCATCACTGATGATGAACTCAAATTCAATCTCCACCTGCTCCATGGTACAAAAAGGACAAACCAGAAACGTGTTTACTATACAGCAATAAAACGTTTCTCACTACCAATGCTGGACTCTCCCTTGTGCAAGCCCTTTTCCTTCGCCCCCTCCTATATGCTGCCCCTGTACTCACTAACATTCAAAACGCAGCCCAACTAACTCCAACAAACCTACCATAAAATAGCTCGGTTTGTCACAAACTCCCCTTACAATGCACATCACTGCCTTGCTTTAAACTCACTCCAGTGGCTTGAATTCCCCCAGCTTCTACTTCTATCTCAACTATAAATGCTGTATTTCATTCTTAATAAGCCTTCATCCTGTCCTGCTATCTCTTCCTTCATCTCTACTTATACACCACCTCTGACTCTCCGCACCTCCAGTCAGCAACTACTCCTCACATACCAACCCAAAAAAACTATAGGCAAACTCCTTTATAAATGCTCCATTGCACAAGCTTGGAACAAACTCCCTGTAGAGATATGTTTCATCATATACCCAGCACACTTTAAAGAAAAACTCAAATTTCATTAACATAACTCCAAACTTTGTCATTGTCAGGCACCAGCTTAAGCACCCCACAGTATACCTTTCTTCCTCCCTCCTCTCTCACATAAGTTCTCCATCATCTCTGGATATGTACTAATGTTTACAAATCTGTTCTGTTGGTCAAAACTCTGCTTGTACATATGTAAATATAATTGCTTCTCTTAAAAAAAAAATGGGCATGCATAGCTATTTCTTCCTTTTATCTACATTTTTTTTTGTATTACTTGTTTTTCTGTTTGAATGTTGATGTTAAAATACGAATTTCTGTAATTTGTTCATGTATTGGAGCTTTTCGCCTCGGGTCTCCACTGAAAATGGGCCACAAACCCAGTTGGACAAACCCAGTTAACAAATGTCTATATATATATATATATATATATATATATATATATATATATATATATATATATAGTTATATTTCACTACGTCACCAACCCACTTCATCTGCACACACTACTTCAACCACACACAAACTGTTGAATCTCATAACAGGGACATGCTGCCTACCGCATTGGGTCTCATAACAACCCTGACTGGGCATTAATTTCACATTAGCAAACACACTGTGAGGCATTATTGACTACTTAAAATCATCACTTTAAAAAATGCCAGGTAAAGTTGACTTTTAAAATGTATTACATAAAATCCTGAATGGAAAGCCTGAATAGTTGTATATTACATTATGAACTGATTATCATCACTGAATATTTTCATCCATTATTTTATTCACTTTTTGGTTTCCAGCCCTCTCAATGACCATTGAACTTTAGTGTCCCTGTAGGTTTGTCTATTCTATCCTTCTTGTCAGATCTGGAGGGCACCAGGGAAAGACATGTTGCAGCTGAAGAATTCTGCTATTATCTGAAATAAGTGTAGGAGACCTTAAAAGCTCATATAGCACATCAGTCGGCCAGCAGGCATGATAAGTGCCTGTTACTTTGATGACAGCATGGATATTTGCCTCCACATGTCACTGATGCCCAGCTGAAGTACCTGCACTCTTCAACAGACCCATGCTACTGAGTCACTGTATGTATGAAGTACACCTTTCCCAAAACAGTACTCTTGCAGAAAAAAATGAAACTAATTTTCTCTTCCCCAGAATGAGTGGGCTTGCCACTGACCACTCCAACCTCTCCACATCCATCTTTGTTATTGTCTTGCAGACATTAGTCGAATATGGGTCTATATTAGAACATCAAAGTTTCAAAACTTCGAATGTTCTAATATCGACCCCTATTCAGCGAAAGCTGAAAATACCGAAGCAACAGAAAACCAATTTTTTTCCTAGGGAAAGAATTTGGTTGTCCATTTCTGTCGCTTCAGTATTTTCAGTGCTGTGGTGGGAAGTTACGGGCCGGGTTCAGGTAAGTGTGTGAGTGCGGGTTAGGTTAGTTAGGGTTAGGGTGTGGGTTAGATATGTGTGCGATTGTGTGGACATGAGGGTTAGGGCGGGTTAGGTGAGTTAGGGTTAGGGCACGGGTCAGGCGATGGTGACGGACCTTAGGTTTAGGGTTTGGGTTAAGGTAAGTGGATAGGTAGTGGTGTGTGTATAGTTTAGTGTAGGGTTAGGTGTAAGAAGTTCTGATCGCAGACAGAGGCAACTTGTAATAAAATTTACAATTTGTAAATAAGGGGGCATAGTGGAATTCATAGATTCATAAATTCAAAGAATGTTACTAGACTAATGACCCAGGAGGCCTTTCTAAGTCTAGCCAAGTTTTCCTGAAAGAATAATGATGTCCTGCATCCAAATATCACATTGAGGTCCAGGCATTTATATACTACCTCTGTCCATAAGGGGCATGGGTGCCAGGCCTGGTGTAAACTTCCCACTTCACATCCACTAGTCTGGGTTGTTTTTAAACTGGGCAATAGACAAACTCAGCTCCACATGAATGGGAAGCCTGTTCCATAGGAGGGGCAGTCTCTGGGACACATATCTGTCTCTCCAGCATGTTCAGTTTAAGTCATAGACAAAATTCAGGTCCCTAGACCTTGTATTCCTGGTACTCTGACTTATATGTAGGAGATTCATAAGTGTGGGGTCTGTGTATGCCTTGTAAGCCAGGCATAAATCACTGCTCAGCAATCTATAGGAGAGGAGTAGAGGGAAAGGACATTAAGGTGCTCTGCATAAGGCAGTTTGTTATGTCTCGTATTCTTTTTGTAAGGAACCTCTGAAGTTGCTCTAGTTATTGCATTTGCCCAGTCAGGTATATACCAAATGGAGCATTATACTCTATGAGTGGTCTGATAAGGGCGGAGTACAATGGGATAATGACATCTTTGAACGTAGATGCTATGTCCTTACATAAGTTATGCATCATAAAAGGATTTCCTCACCACTGTGCCCACATGGTGGTCGAAGTTAAGGTTACTGTTTACGCGCATACCCAGGTCCCTGACCACTGGGTTGACTCGCAGGGGTGTATCATCAACATGGGAATTAGCTAGGATGGTTGACTTTCTAAAGGGTACAATTATACATTTCTTAGCATTGAGTTTAAGACCATGGCTCTGGCACCATCTCTTATTCAGAAATAGACTTAGATACTTGCTAGTGTCTGCAGGGGAGTTAATGATAACCCCCAGCTTACAATCATCTGTAAACTTCGTCAGCCATAAACCTTCAGCATTTTCTTCCATTTCAGAGAAATAGATGCCAAAAATGAGCAGTCCCAGTACCAAGCCCTGGGTGACTCTGCTAATGACTGGCCTCTTGACCTCCTGGGTACTATCAGTGAGCCAGTTTTCTATCCAGTGGGTGATAAAAGGGTTTATAGCTAAATTAGTGAGTTTGTCTATAATGCCTGAGTGGGTTATTGTATCAAAAGCCTTGGCCAGGTCGAGGCAAGCTTTGTGCTCAGTCTTACCTTCATCCAATGCTTTGGTGGCCCTCTCAAAAAAGTCCACCTGGTTTAATAGGCATGACCTTCCTTTAACAAAACCAAACTCTGATGAGTCCAGCGCTTGCAGGTTACCTGTGTCCTCATTTATCATGCCCACGATGATTCTTTCTATGGCCTTACATATGAGGCTGGTAAGGCTTATGGGTCTGTAGTTACTCGGATCAGAGGTTAGATCTCCTTTGTGCAGGGGAATGACTGTAGCCATCTTCCATTCCTTGGGCACAAAACCTGACTGACAGTTCCAATTAAAAAGTGATTCAAGTGGACCAAATAGGTCATGTTTCATGCTATTTATTAAACATCCCAGGATGTTATCAGAGCCCATCAATGCAGTGTTTTTGGCCTTGGATAGTGAATTGATGACCTTTTTCCCTAGTAATGGTTGGGGGGATTGTGCTATGTGGTATTTCCTTTGAAAAATTAGGGGGACAGGGTTTGGGGAGGAAATTTGAGTTGAACCTGCCAGCCAAAAAGTCTGCAATGGCCTCTGGTTCAATGTGGGTGATGCCATTTATAATAAGTTCTGCTCATTGTTGTGTATTTCCTCTGAGATTATGGAAATAGCTGTACAAAGCTTTCTGATTGCCCTTTGCCTGAGAAGCTATTTTTTTTTTTCAAATTTAGACTTTGAAGTATTAACTAACACTCTTAGCTGTTGGTTTAAATTGGTCAGGGGAATTTTAGTATGTATGGCCTTGTTCTTCCTATGCTTGGCCAAGATTTTTTTTTTTTTGGAAGTTGGTTTTTTGAATGTTGGAACCGAGAAGGCTTGGGTGAAAGGCTTCCAAACAGTTATTCCCTGAGTTATATGGAACAGAAAGTTACTATGTTGTAGATACTCTATGGTTCCTAAAAGTTAAATAGAAGTTTTTGGTTGACAGTGTCTCCCTATTTTTAAACCCCATTGAAGCTCAAGAAGATGTTTTCATCAGTGGCATCTACTTGTTAGTGATATATGAATGGTGCATTGGGGGACTGGGGACATATTTTTTGTTCCTGCCCTAAGCTTGAGCAGCTGGGGCCTGGTAAGATGAAACTGGAATCTCCACTGGGATTAATCTTATTAGGTTCATAGGTAAATATTAGGCCATCAGTCTGCACACTATTACAAGTCTAGCCAATAACCAGAGGTCAGAATCAAACCTTATACCTTACATCTGTGATAAAAATTCCTTTAATCATTATGCTAACTCACCTCCCCAAAGGATGAGGATTGTACATGGGTTTATAATTAAGTAATAGGCTAGCTGTTTTTGTGGGTCTAAGTCTAGTCAATTTTTGTGTCAAGGGTATAGAATCAAACCTTGTACCTTGTGTCTGTGATGTAAACATCTTAGCCATTATGCCAACCCCCAACTCCCCCAAATGTTTCCCACACTACAGATCTTATGCTTAACCTGTGGAGCTACTGTACTAAATTATTTAACCCAGGTCCTTGGTCAGAGGCAGAAATGGCTTTACTCAAGACAGCTATGCTCATTATAAAGAAATCTGTAACATTAAATTATTAAAGAAAACTCCATCCTACAATAGGCAGATTTAGAGTCTTAATGAATGAGTTGTGAAGATAAGAAATAGAAGCTAGAGGCATGAGAGTGAAAGGAAGGATGAGACAATAAAGCTTTTTTTATCTTAATATTATAAGCAGAGCGGTGGTGCCACCTTCTTCTTTAAGGAGGGTCATGGTGCATCTCATGCACGCACACCAATGTGGATGTAAATACATTCTGCACTTGTGCGCAGAATTTAAACTAGCTGTTCAGTTGAGAAAGTAAGTAAGCATGCATGTGTGTGTGTCTGTGTAATTTAAACTAGACATTTCATTTCTGTATGAGAGAGAAAGTGTGTGTGTGAGTGTGTGTGCGTGTGCATGTGTGTGTGCGCATGTGTGTGCGTGTATGTGTGTGTGCAATTTAAACTAGCCACTCTATTAATTTCTGTATGAGAGAAAGTGTGTGTGTGTGTGTGTGTGTGTGTGTGTGTGTGTGTGTGTGTGTGTGTGTGTGTGTGTGTGTGTGTACATATGTATGTACGTGTATGTAATTTAACCTTGCAGTTCCATTTGTTTCAGTATGCGAGAGAAAGTGTGAGTTCGTATGTGTGTGTATGTAATTTAAACTAGCCATTCTGTTTGTATGAGAAAGTGTTTGTGTGTATGTGAGTTGCTGTATGAGAAAGTGTGTGTGTGTGTGTGTGTGTGTGTGTGTGTGTGTGTGTGTGTGTGTGTGTGTGTGTGTGTGTGTGTGTTTAACATACCTCTCAACTGTCCAGATTTAGCCTCAGAGTTTTGGTCTGTTTCTCATAAAATTTGTGGTTTTATGACAAATGAGGGAGGATCGAATTCCCTAAATAATGACATACATATGAGTTTCAGACTTCATATCCTTCAGTAAATGCCTTCTAAACACAGATCTTGTTAATCTAGCAACTTTCTAAGCTAAAAAGAGCAATATTTAAAATCTTTCCCTATATTTTGGTCCATTGTATCCCCATTACGTTAGGCTTTGCCCAGATTTATTCCATTAAGAGATTGAGAGGTATGGCATATAATGTCCTAGTTAGGGGCTGGGCAGGTTAGTCAATTAACTAGATCAGGCTTGACCCTGTAACTTGTTACAAGAGACGAGCCTGAATCCTTTACACCAACTTCCAGACTGCTGAAGGAATTGGTAGCTTCAGTGGAGACGAGTGAATCCTCTACACCAGCTATCAGACTGCTGAAGGAACTGTGACCTTCAATGGAGACA
The DNA here is from genome assembly GCF_019279795.1 of Protopterus annectens. Lineage (NCBI taxonomy): Eukaryota > Metazoa > Chordata > Ceratodontiformes > Protopteridae > Protopterus > Protopterus annectens. The sequence goes on from NC_056726.1 coordinate 239,706,731, forward strand.
AGAGCCTCAATCCTATACACCAACTACCAGACTGCTGAAGATATTGTGAGTTTGAGTCTCAGTAAATTTTCAGGGAATTATGAGTTTCTGTTGCTCATGCCAAGTTGTTTTCAACATGCAACTAACTGTTTTGATTAGCAAATGGCAGTCACTGTTTGTGCTGTAGAATTTGAAAGCAGTGTTAGTAGCATAATTGCCTTTGGTGTAGAAGGCTGTGGATTCTACTCCCACTCCATGTAGATGGAATGTTGATACTGCAGTGCCCTTTCAAATGCTGATTATTTGGTGAATTTTAAGGGGGGAGAGGGGTTTTGCACTCCTGAGTGAGTCCTCCTTTGTATGGGATGCCTAATAACTATCTCCTTTGTGTGGAATGCCTAATAACTATGAATGTGTTGGTTTGTCAGACATTCTGTATTATAATATTATCAGCTTACCATTTTTTTTAATGTAACATAGGCAATTAATTCTTCAAGGGCAGCAGGCACTGAATTTGCAGATGAAGCACTGAAATGTAAAGTTGTTTGTCAGTAGCAACCTCTTCATTAGTTACAGATCTCTTTAAAGTGAAATTATTTGGATGACTTTTACTTCTGCAGAGATTGTGCTTATTGACTGATATTGGTGAACTGCAATGACAGAAGTTTGAGTGCCATTTATGGTTGAAATTTTCTGAAATGGGTAGTTTTGTCATTGGTTTGTATATTTTGTTTCATTGCATACTGGAAGAATGTTCAAAACTACAAATTTAAAACACATTCAAACAAGTTTAATACAATCAGAAAGGTGAATCAAAGAACAATGGCCCTAAAAATGTGTGCAAGGAGCCTATGGTTTGAAAACCACCCAAAGGTAAACTTAATCCTCCACTGGGCAGATGCATTTTCTTTGAATGTGGGTTTTAATGCCAATTCAATGAATGTGAGTTTCAAAGGCAGAGAAACTTACATTGTGAGACTGTATTGTTTGTTTAGCAAATGAATATCAGTGTTTGTGCTATTTTATTTTATCATCTGTAATCACTGTAGAAGTAGCACACTGACAGGTTTGAACAGTGTTTATGGTAACTGGGGTAAAATAGCCAAATAATGAACACTGGAATGGCTGGGGAGGGGTCTGCTGTGGGAGATAGGTGTTGCTGCAGGAGGGGCTGCTCTGGGGCTGCCTTGATCTTTTACCCTGCCTATGGCCCCATTTGACCATGATCTGGCTCTGATTAGGGGGATGAGTATTAGTTATGCTGTCCTAATTTAAAAAGGAAGTATTAGCAATATTGTTCATTTATGGTATAAAAATTTTAAAGGATTCTAGAAATTTCATATCTATCCAATTCCAGGATTCGATGATATTTACTTTACAAATGTTTTTGTTCAGGTACTGATTTGCATGTGTAAATAAGTTATTGTGATGACTGTATGTTAATAAACTTTATTGTTGGAAAAAATGCATATGTACCTTTAACCTGCAGTTACTGAAGTCTGAATTCATGTCTTCATGTTAAGATGTGCTTGTTTCCTGCTATCTCGTCTTCCTGCTCCTCTTTCTTTAGCGCAGTGATCATGATTTCTGATATTGTCATTTACTCACTGTGACAGCAGCAAGGTGCCTGCATGTATCTATTTATCAGTGATATCAATTGTTGAAACAGAAGCTAGTCTAACTAGAGATCTGCTGCACTTCTGCCATTTTAGCCTCTGTCTTCTTCATGCAAAAAAAGAGGGTTGGCTGACAAGTGGAAATGCACCTGGCTGTGATTTATTAATATCTGTAGAATATTGTTCAAGTACAATCTACTTTTTCTATCAGTACACTAAATATGTTTAACTTCCTCTGAATGCCCTTGATAGTCAACTGCGATGCTATCTTTTACTTCCTGCCAAAATGCGGGATATATGACATTTTTTTTCTTTGTATTCATCTTATAATTTCAGTTCTGATTGTAGAAAAGGAAGGCATTCACAGGCAGGCATTTATGTATTAAGGAACTGTGTGATTAAGTATCAGAAATGTCCTCAGACATTTGTTATATCATTATTATAACTTGCTTCATATTATTAAACAAAAGCTGCTGCAGATTAAGCCTGCCCTTCTACATTCACACAGCTCTCCCTTGAGCTTGGCAGAATGTGAAATTCCAGTATGAGGGACTGTGACACAGCTAGAACCACAAATCATGGCATCTGTCTCTTCCTTGGTCACTGCTTTACTCTCAGTCACTGTGAATAAAACTGACAGAACCCATGGAAAGTGAATAATACCTGGGTGTTAGGCTGGCAGCCTGGTTTCTGACTGGTAGTGGATTTGTCCATGAAAAAATAAAGCTTAAACTAAACTATGCATGAACAAATCAGAAATTCATCTGTACAGTTAAATAATTAAATAGGATTTTGTGCTTGTTTTGCCACAGACATGCATTAATAATGTCCAAAGCCAGTATTTCATCCAAAGTTCTGTTCATCCTATTTGTTTTTAAATCAGTTATTCTCACTGCAAGTAAGCATATTCACACACAGAAGAAAGATTGGGATTCATTATAACATCAGTTCAGCTCTAGTTATAATGCATTGTTTTTCATGCCATCATTTAAAAGTGAATTTAACTTACAGAAAACCTTTGAAAACCATAAAAGCAGTTTATTATGCATCTGCAAGGTAAGCTGCAGTCAGCTGCTACAACATAAATATGACAGCTTTCCTTTAGGCAGGTATTAGTGAGAGGTTAATACAGTTAATGTACCTTTGCTCTCAAGTGTATTGATAAAACTGCCTATTAACTCAGCTGAGTCAAAGTCTGCACTTCAGAATAAACAAAATTTGATTGCTACCACATTGTTCTAGTTTACTTACCAAATTAGCATCTATGAAACAGACGTTTAGCCCTGTATCTGTTGCAGTCCTGTCCCGATCGACAACCTGATCTAGTGTAAAGGCAAAATGAAACCAAAGTAACTGCTGACCCACTGTCAAACAAAAGTACTGGAATACATGGGCAACCTGATACCTGTCATTTGAGGGATAGGTTTTATAAAACAGTCTACTCTAGTATTGCATTAAAAACTTACATTGGTCATATTACAGGCATCAAATCACATCTGTATTTCACATTCCAAAATAATGTTGGATAGATTTTTGCAGCTTTAAAGTGATTTGACAACATTTATATATACATTATGGCATTCAATGACTCAGCGTGCTTTGTTTTTGGCTTTTTCACTGGTTGTGTTTTTATTTGAGTGTTTGAATGTAGCATCAGTTTTTGTTTGTGGTCTGAGGAGGCGGAGTTTCGTGAAGGCACTCACCAGTTTTGATGGAACCACTCAGACTGTTATGGATGTCTGTTTTTATCTTTGCACTAAATTTGCAGATGATTGCAAATTAGGAGCTGTCATCGAATCTCACACTAACACAAATGTTCTCCAGGAGGGGCTGATACAGACAAACAACTGGTGTCAGAGCCATGGACTTAAACTAAATGTCAAGAAATGCATAATAGTATCCTTTGGGAAGTCGTCCATCCCTGGTAACTATCATATTGACAACACACCCCTTAGAGATGACCCAGTAGTCAGGGACTTAGGGACACACACAAATAGTAATCTAGCCTTTGACCATCACGTGTCTACAGTGGTGAAAAAATGATTTTATGTTTTGCAACTTATAAAAAAAGGTATGGAATCTAAGTCCAAGGAAGTCATTGTTCCACTGTATTTGGCATTCATCAGACCAAGCTGTCTTTGAGTACAATGTCCCCTTTGGTATGTACCCAACCAGGCATATCCAACAATTGGAATGTCCACAGAGGTTCCTCACTAAAAGAATACAGGGCATAAGTAAAATATCCTATGCAGACTATTTTAAAGCCTTATCCCTGTAGTCTGTCTCCTACAGGCTTTTGAGGGGAGAGCTATGCCTGGCATACAGGGCATTGTCAGACCGAACTCTGATGGGCCTCCTGCATATTCACAAAACAGACAGCGCCAGAGTTAGCATTCTAAAGACTTAAACCTTGCTTGTGATTTAAATAGGACCTCTGGAGAGAGAGGTATGTATCCCAGAGACTACCCCATCAATGGAACAGGCTCCCCATCCATGTAAAGTAGAGTTCCTCCCTAACCCAATTCAAGTGCAACTTGGATAATTGGATGGGAAAATGGAAATTTGTCCCTGATTTGGCACCCATGTCTCTAATGGACACAGGTAACCTGTAAATGGTTCATCACCCGGGCCCATGCTTACACTTATCATGGGTATCAGAACTAGTCAGAGATTTGGGAAGCATGGCTAGACTTAAATAGGTCCTTGTGGTCATTAGCCTAGTAAACAACTATGAAACTATGAACCTATAAGTGCCACAATGTATTTTCCTGTTTGTCTTTCCTTTCTTTTTTTGGGATTTTTTTAATAAAAAGCTTTGTAAACTTTTTTACTAAACCATGGCACAAAAAAAATAGCTTCTCCAGTTGTGACATTACTATAGGGTAACATGAACCAGATCCATCGACTTCAATGGGGCACCTTAGCACATGCGCACTGGTGAGCCCACTAAAGTCTATGGATGCAACAGATGCTTTTCCTATGCCTACATAACTGAGTTTAAACTTCCTTGCTTTTCCTTGGTAATATCTGTGCAGGGAAAATGCAAAGTTTGCAATTAATTCTAAATATGAAAGTGATGACCAAAATGTTTCCTGACTGGGAAAAGTGTAGGTCGGAATTTATGCACTGCATGCTGTAGTACAAAGGTGAGCTTCAAAACACTGGAAAATCACTTTAATACTATTAGATAAGTCTTTGTTATGTTTTTCGTCCTCATAATGTGGGAGTAGTTAAAATTTGTCTATCTCCATGATGAAATGTCTGGCATGTCTGCACATTTCTCAGGCAAAACAGCGTTTTCCAGTGCAAAATTTGACTATTGTGTTTATTTTTATTCATCATGTTGCCAAATCTTCAGTTTTTTATGCCCCTTTCTCCTCAGTATATCTTTTTCCCAGTGATTCATGTTCCTGCTACTCTTCAGTGACTTTTCCCCCTTATTGTAAAATTCCTAATCAGGACTGTATTTTTTTTAGAAAATACCCTGTAATGTATACATTTAAGGCTGCAAAAATGTATCCAGTTTAGCATTTTCATCTGACTGAATTACTAAATGTGGGTGAGTGTGTGTGTGTGCACATTCAAGTGTCCATGTTTATATACAGGAAATAGTTTGTCACAATTGTCTTATGAACATTAGTTTCTGCATGCATAACACCTTCAACTTAAATCTATTTAAAGCACTAAGAGACTCTCTCTGAGTTGGAAAGCAGTCCTAGAAGCGCAAAGTGTAGCCATTTATTGACCGAGAACATCTGTCTGCTATAAATTAGGTGCATTTGTGTGACTGTCTGCTCACTTCCATAGAGCTCAGCCATGCTTTCCATGTGTTTCCACTGTATCCAGGGGCATCCAGGCTAAGCTAAGCATATTTTATTTATTTTTTGCACTTAGGTTCATAGGTTAGTACTAGGCTAACTTCAAACCCTACACTTTGTGTTTGTAAGGCAAACACCTTAACCATTAGGCCACCCTCCCAACCCACTAAACTTGCACTTTCTTTATTCACTGATTGTACTGTCAGATTGCATTTTCAAAGCATTTATTTAATTTTTACTAAAAAGTTTCTCATTTCTTTGTCTGTTTTATTTGTATTTTCTGATTGCTTCTAAATCACCTTGCAGAAAGGCAAATGAGCCAGGGACCTTATTGTTTGATGTTAATCTGCACTTGAGAGCTACTTTTTATGTGCTTTTACATTAAGAAATTCCAGGATCATCCATCTTGTGGCAGAAGGTATTTGCCTGGTCTCTCTGAGTTGGGGAGCACTCCAGAAAGCTCAAAGTATAGTCACTTACTGGCCAGAGGGCAAAGGAGTTAGTTTTCAGCTGTATTCTGTCTGCTATAAAATAGGCGCTGCTCACCACATAGCAGTGGTTTGCAGTGCCCTGTACAGTAACAAATGCTTAGACTGTAAAATTTACCTATAAAGCTAGTACTTAGGACATTAACCTGTAACACAGTGAGACTTTGCATGGAGTTAAGCTTAGGGAAGCTAGTTAGCACATCAAAGAGCAGTAATACCGGATCATGGCACTATCTGACATCTAGTCTTAACCCTAGATACCACTTAGGAAACCCCTGTAAAATCAAGTCCCTAAACCATAATAGCCCATCCTTAATATCAGCCCAGACAACACGTATATGCAGTTTCCTAATGTCACTGTGGCAGCATGGTAGATATGGGCATGCTGAAACAATGTGGCAATTATCTCATATACTCGGTCAACCTTGTAATCATTAAAGAGACTAACAAAAGATGAGAAAGATGTACATCTACAACTTCCTTAGAGGCAAAAATCTTACTTACACACAATGCTGTCAAGAGCACAAACTACATCCTTCACACATACATCGTACCAAGCATAAACAAAAAATTTCTTTTGCTGACGCACTTAAAACAAACCTTCCCAAACCTCAAGGACTTCCTAAGCCATCAAACGGCAAAAATCTATCCTCAGAAATCACTAACACACACACACCAAAAACAACACCAAACACCACACATAAGCTTACTCAAAAGTGGTCCTCCAAGCACAAAATCCATAAGGCAAGTAAACACTTCACCTAGTACTCTTGACTTAGGGTATTCTATTGTAACACACAAATGGCCCCCCCACCAGGCTGAACAAGGGGTAGATAACTGATAGTTGCCTATCTCATGCTAGGATCTGCATATCATGCATGCACTCAAATCACTGCATCAGAGACCAGTATGATTCGATCTTTGTTTATGTGGGTGTAAATGACCCAAGACCTACCTCACTGGACTATATGAAGAGAGATTATGGATCTTTCAGAATGTGTCACAGAGAAGTACATGCCTTGTACTGAGCAGCATTCTACCTTTACCAAATGATGACGATGCAACAGTATGAACAGAAAATGACTGATTTTATTAATTGGCTTATTTCCTGGTATCACTCCAGCGGGATCCAATATCTATCAGCATGGGAGGACGTGGTTAACAGACCACATTGCTTTACCAAGGATGGTCTGAACCAGTCTCCCATGAGTTTTGAATAATGGTTAAAACTTCATCAACTCCCTTAGTGTCTTTTTAGGCAATGAAAAAATGACAAAACTACCAACATAGCAAGAAAAACTCAAAGCAACCTTAAGGTGTTACTGCTCAGTGCTAGGAACCTAAACAATAAGTTCCACACACTAAAAGCTCTCCTTATTCAGTAGAATGAGACATCTGTGCTGTTACCAAGACTTGGATTAAAGCCACAGAAAGTACTTCAGCAGTGGAAGGCTACAGTGCCTTCCATGCATTTATACCAACAGCAGCAGAGACAGGGGCTAATGGTGGAGGTGTCTCGATCTACTTTACCAACAAATACGGATGACGCCCTGGAGTTCATCCATGATCAGGTCACCATAGACAAGGTTCCTTACCATATTGTAGTCAGCTACAGGTCACCCTCTATGACCTATGAAGCTCACAATTCATGCCTACACCTACTAGAGGTGCTCACCATCCAACCAAATGCCCTATTCATGGGTAACTAACCCCCCGACTGGGAAATGTACACAGCTTCTCTCAGGGACAACATTTACCAAACTTCATCAACACAAACAGCCTGGACCAAGTAGTGTGCATTTGAACCTGGGATCAAATATACTGGACCTAGTACTCACCAACATGGGAGATCATTGCACCCTCCCCACCAGGTCACATCCTCATTAGTGAGGTCAGATCACAAAGCTGTTTACTTTGAAATAAAAATCAACTTGTAAAACCCAGCTAAACTCATTACAGTTAGGAACTACACTAAAGCAAACTACATCCTATTAAACAACAGCTTGTCAAAATTCAAGGCTCCCTCAAGCCCCGAGATCACATCTACCTACGCATAATTATTCACAGAAACTCTGTACTAACATGTAAATGGCTGCATTGAGGCTGCCATACCTACCAGAAGTAAGCCAACATCTAACACCAAAAATAAACCCCACTAATGGAATCTTTACCTCAACAGGGTATATAACAATAGAAAGAGAGTCATGGCAAAAAAAAGACAGCAACTCTGAGAGATAAGAGCTCACTGATTCAAGTAAAGAGTCTAATAAAGTCCAACACGGCCAATTACGAGGTCAGGATAGCCTAATAGGCTAAGGACAATTACAAGGCATTCTTCAGCTATGTCAGGAACCTTAACTCATTCACTCCAATGGAGCCCAGGAAGTCTGCACTACAACTTCCAATGGGCGGAGCCTAAACCTTTTGACAGTATCAGATTATATCCTCACATTTCAAATGTTCATATCTCTGGGAACAAAGGGATTATGAAAAAAGTGTAAATGGCAAACTCTTCAGCATAAGCTATTTTTATAGTGGTAATATTCTTTAGGTTCTAGGTGTTAAACCGAATTTTATAAGTCACAGTAGTCACAGTAAACATAGCAACTATTACACTTGTAATATTTTGTAAACTTACAATATCTCAGCAACTATTCAAATTACACACACACTGTCAGCAGCATTTTATTCATCTAGCTGAGAGCTTTCATATGAGTCTAAGAAGTTCTGTCTGTGTTAATTTAGAAAATGTGAAAATGATATCTATATAAATTACTATCATAAAAACAAGAGTTAATATTTATTTACCTGCACTAGACAGAGGTCAAATATTAATTCTGTTGAGTTTGCTATTGTATAAGCTTTAAGATTCATTTTTTTTAAATTTGTATATAGCACATTTTAGGAATTATTGATGCAAATATGAACATGGAATATTTGCCACCTAGAGGCATCAGTAGGAGTTAACTGCAGATGCACCTGAAGACGTCACTCGGCTAGTACCACTCAGTAATGTGCAGAACAGGTTTTAAATGGCACCACCTTCTCTGACCAGGGAGACATAGCAAATCTACTAGCTGATGAATTTAGCTCTAAATTCCTCCTCCACTTTCCTCCTACCCCCAGTGAAATCTCTTCTAGAATATCCACTCCCAGCTATCAACAGGGAACTGGTCCTGGTAGCACTCGCTAAGGCCAAATACACTGCTTCAGTGGGCCCCAACCATATCCCTGGTTGCTTCCTAAAACATGACCACTTGAGGCACTCTTCAACTACAGTCTCATCCCAGTTTACATACAAAGTGAATGGAGGACCGTAACAGTCATCCCGCTTCAAAAGGGTGGGCTATCAATTGAGCCCAGTAACTACAAACCCATCAGTCTGACAAGTCTAATATGCAAAGCCATGGAATGAATTTTCATGGAAATGATCAACAAGGACATTGGCAACTTACAGACACTGGACCCATCCCAGTTTGTCTTTAAGGAAAGGTCTTGCCTACTTAATCTCGCAGACTTCTTCAAGAGGGTCACCAAAGCAATGGATGATGGGAAAATAGCGCATACCGTCAACCTTGACCTGCTCAAGGTGCTCAACACAATATCCCAGTCAGGTATTGTTGACAAACTCTTTAGATTAGGCAAACATCTCAAAATAACTCACTGGATTGCCAGGTGGCTCACAGATAGGGCCCAAGAAGTTAGGATTGGTGAGATCACCTCCACCAAGAGACCAGTCACCAGCAGAGTACCACATGGCTCTATATTAGGCCTGCTCCAATTTGTCATTATATGTCATTTAGTCAAGGTAATTTCAAAAGCCTCTGGCTCGCTAAGTTCATAGCTTCATAGGAGGTTACTAGGCTAACAGCCCTGGAGCCCTTACAAGACTAGCCATGTTGGACTAGCCATGTTAATCCCAAGTTGCCTCAATTGTCTTTGGTTAGATGGACGTAATTCGCAGATAATGTATATGATAAACAATGACTACTCCTGTCCATGAGGGACAAGGGGGCCAACCCCAGGGTGAATTTGCATTCCCCCATCCATTTTTCCAGGTTGCACTTGAATAGGGTCAGTGAGGAGCTCAGCTTCAGGTAAATTGGAAGTTTATTCCAGAGTAGCAGCAATCTCTAAGAGATATATCTGCCTCTCCAGCATGTTCTGTTAATGTCACAAGCTACAGTAAGATCCTAGACAGAGTGACTCTTACGCCATTTCACTTACAGATGTGCAGCATATCCATTAGGTCAGGATCAGAGACTACCCTGTAGGCCAGGCCAAGCCGCCTCTCAGCAACTTATACAATCCAGAGTATAGTGGCAGGGCTTTCAGTCTAGCCATGCAAATCATGGATTGGAGGCCCTGTATTTTCTTGGTGAGAAATGTCTTTGGTCTCTCCAGCTGTTGCAGGTGTCGGGTGAGGTACATGCAGAAGGGAGCAGTGTACTCTATTAATGGTCTGATGAGGGTCAAGTACAGTCCAGTTATAACATTCTTAGACATGGAAGCAATGCCCTTACTTATGAGACGTGCAACATAGAAGGTTTTCCTTACCATGTGGAAACTTGATGGTCGAAGTTCAGATTTCCATCTAGCTGTGTTCCCTGCTCTCTCACCACTGTGTTTAAACTTAGGGGGCTGCTGTCAATACTTCAATTAGCAGGGAATTCCACTTTGCCAAAGGGGATAATAATGCATTTTTTTGCATTTAGTTTTAGACTGTGGCTTTGGCACCAGTCATTTGTCTGTGTTAGCCCCTCCTGTAATATGTTAACATCATTGGGGGACTCAGTGATTGCACCCAATTTGCAATCATCAGCAAACTTGGTAAGCCAAAGACCTCCTACTTTAGCCTGGACTTCCGAGAAAAAGATTACAAACAGTAAAGGGCCCAGCACAGATCTTTGTGGTACACCACTGGTGACAGGTCTCCTGGTAGAGGTAGAGTCACCAACTTTGACAGTATGTGTTCTGTCGGTCAGCCAATTGGCTACCCATTAAGTGATGTAAGGGTTAATCTCCAGCTGGGAGAGTTTCTCAATGTTGCCTGAGTGGGGGATTGGGTAAACAGCCTTAGCTGGGTCAAGACAGGCAGTATGCACTGTCTTACATTCATCCAGGGCTTTGGTGACTTTTTCAAAGAAGTCTGCTAGGTTTAATAAGCATGATATATACTTAATGAAGCCAAACTGGGTTGGATCTAGAGTTTGAAGGTCACCTATGTCCTTGTTGATAAGGTCCATGATGATTGTTTCCATGGCCTTGCAGATGAGGGTGGTTAGACTTATGGGTCCATAGTTCCAAGGGTCAGTTGATGGCCACCCTTTGTGCAAAGGGATTACTGTTGTTGTTCTCCAGTCTGCTGGAACAAAGCCAGTTCTCAGGCTATGATTAAAGAGAACGCCAAGTGGGTTCACTAGGTCCTGTTTTAGATTGCTTAATAAGCAACCTCGGATGTTATCTGGTCCTACTGAGGCCATGGTTTTGGCCTTGGAGAGCGCAGATATGACCTGATCTCTAGAGATACTAGGCAGAGGACTGGTGTCAGGTATGCTTTCAAGTATGACTGATGGGGACAGGGGGATGAAAATTGCACCAAATCTGTCAGCTAACAGATTGGCAATTTCCTCTGGTATAGTATGAGTGGTACCATTTACTACCAGTTCACCACATAGCTGGGCATTCCCTTTTAGATTTTGGACATTCTTAAAGAATGCGTTATTATTATCCTTAGCTAAGGATGCTATTTTACATTCATAATGAGTTTTAGAGGGCCTTACAATATTTCTGATTTGCTTGTTCAAGCTGTGGAGGAAATTCTTCTTCTGCTGAGTCGGTTCCCTATTGCTGTTAGACATCAGTTTCTTCCTTTTGTTGCATAATCTATTTATACTTGAGGTCCAGCAGAGTGGCTTGTTTTTTGGGAGGATCTGGTTTGAATCCGGTCAGGCACAGCCGAGTCTATACATTTGCTTAAGTGTTTATACAGGGCATTTAGCTACACCCCTGCATAGGAGTGACTGTTGTCAGTGATTGAGGGGGGTATAAAACTTTTTATACCATCGCTTAGTAGGCTGTAGTTTGCTTTTGGAAAAGTTTGTTTAGTTTTTTTTTTACTCCTGTAGTGGTGATGACAGGTTCAATAGTTACTTTGAATGAGACTGATTTATGGTCAGACCTTAAGGGAGGGCATCACACGGGGGGATGCAGTGACCCCCCCCCCATGTTGGTTAGTACTATGTCTAGGACATTTGAGTCCCTTGTGAGGGTGTAGACTATCTGTTCCAGAGTATTTTTCATTGGTTAAATTGTCTCGAGTGATACTTAAATACTCGGTGAAATTCTTTGCCTCTGCCTTTGCCTGAAAAGATTTGAAGCTATCATAGATTCCCCCAATGACATTAACATCCTACAAGAGGGTTAACACAAAAAAATGACTGGTGGGCTACTCTTTCTGCATTTACTGGTAAGAGAAAAAGAATTCTTAATTTTCTGAAGATTCCCAATGTGATGAGCAGGGAAATGGTGGCAAAGGAATAGCTTCTGTTTTTTTCTCCTCTAGTAAAATATTCCAGTTCTGAGGAGAATATTTTTCTTCAGATTTCTTTCTAGGAAGAATTTCTTTTTCTGAAACCATATCTAGGATGAACTAGTTGTTTAAGTGGAAACATAATGACATTCTGGTATTATCAAGAAAATATAATTTATTAAAACTAGAATTTCATCAGCCTACTACTGTTCTTCCAGTGCTGGAGGATTATTACATCTTGCAACATGCCTGACAGCCATCCTGTAGATGGCAGGTAGATTGTATTAAGTTTCTAAGTCTTACAAATTTATGTTTTCTGATCCCAGATCTGGCCCTGCAATGATTTCCTTGGCAAATGTTTCTGCAGCTAAACTTTTAGTAAATGCTAATCCCTCCCTATCTGATAAAGATGTGAAAGCCTTTGATATATTTGGGAAAGAGTGTATTCCTCTGCTGTACTTGTTTTTAGGATTCTTAATTGTTAAGGTTTTTGCATGCTTCATTTGAAAATGAGAAACATTATTACTACTTTTCTATCTTCTGAGGAAAAAATCATCTGTGGATACACATATCGCTTCTGTGTCTCAAGAAGCCAAATATTCTTTGAAGTTTGCTTATGATGTAGCTGATGCATTTTCCAGAATAGCAGTTACTGGATCCATTATGAGAATGGTTTTATGATGGTTACATTCTCAAAATTTACCTGAGGATGTTAACACAGAAATATTGAATGTACTCCTTGATCGGGAGGTGGTTTTTGCACCATCTACTGCTGAAAGCCTGAAAAATGTAATGAGGGAAAGAAACTGATTCAATGGGTGATGCAGATATTTCAGTCTTCTTTCTCCAGATTTGTTAAATGTTTCATCCATAATTCAGGATCTTTTTATAATAAGCAAAATAAGCAGACATCACAAACGTCTAGCAAGTAGGCATTCAAAAAAGAATGGCAAAGAGGCTCCAAAAGAAGGGGGAGCCTCCAAAAAACAGAAAAGCCAAACATGTCTAAATTAATCGTCAAATGGTACCCACCCCTTTGCTACATCAGCAAGCCTTCAAATTCCCCCCAAAATCTGTCTCTCCATTTCTGTCTTTGGCAACAGATAATCTCAGCCAAATGGGTTTTGAGAGTGATCCATCAGGGCTACAGATGGCAGTGGGAGTCCTCCTTCCTTTTTAGGGGATTCCTCTTCCTCCACCAGATCAATTTTATTTTTTGCCTCCCATCACTTTTACTCTAGATTTAAAGGTTTTTCTGTGCTCAGATTATATTAACAGTTTTCTCCATTAACATTTATGTTATCTAGTGCTACAAGGGTGTTCACAAAGTATCTAGTTCCAGTGATAGCCTACTGCAGACTAAATGGTATTCACATTTTTCCTCATTTAGATGACTTGGGTATCTTTCCAGATTCTTTGTTGAAGTGTCAGGAATGTCTCACTTGGGTAAGAGATCACTTTCAGCTTCCAGGAGAACATAAATGCCTTTTTGACTCCTTCTCACAGGATTATATTCCTGAGATGTCTCCTAGATACTTTAGTTCAAAGATTTGTTACTCAGCAAGAAAAAAAGATCGATACCCAGATCTGTTCCTGAAATTTTCTATAAATGCAGGACTTTAGCAAGACAATTTCTTGGGATGCTACAATTCATAGCATCTATGATTCCTCTAGCTAGACTCCACATGAGAAAAATTCAATGGTACCTTAAATCTGTATAGTCCCAACATCAACATCCCCTGTTGTTTCAATTTCCAGTTTGGGATTTATAAAAAAGAGAACAGCTTTAGTGGAGAGACCAGTTTTATCTGAACCTATGTCTTCCATTCTCTCTTTCAGCTCCAATATAGTCTGTAACAACAAATGCCTCAAACTTTAATTGGGGAGCTGAGTCTTTGGGGGTAAAAGTGCAGGCTGTTTGGAACATAATAGGCAGACCAAAACACACACAAACATAAAAAGAGATGTTGGCATTTATAAATGCACTCAACTCTGTCAATCATCTGTACAGATTAGACATAGTAGCCTGGGATATAGCTATTCAGCACAGTCTGACTCAACTGACATATTACATTCCATCAGAGCAAAATATTGTGACAGAAAAACTGAGCAGGACTAGGGCAGACCCACACAAATGGAAATTGTGTCTGGGGTTTCCAGGATTTGATTCATCTGTGGGGAATACCTCAGATGGATCTATTCACTTCCATTCACAACAACTAGCAAAATTCTGTTCCAGGACGCCTTGCAAGCAGGCCTGGAAAATAAATGTATTCTTATTTTTTTATGCCTTTCCACTGATATCCAGGATCCTTATGAAGATTCAGAAGCACTCACCAAAGATGATTGTGGTGACTCTCTTCTGACCCAAGCAACAGAGGTTCTCTCTTCTGTTGGAAATGGCCAATTGCAATTATCACAAGCTCCATCAGGTTAGACCTTCTCACAAAAAACAAGAGATTGTTTGATAAACCCCAGCTTGAAACAACTTCAGCTAACAGTCTGGATGATACTGTTTTAATAACGTTTAGGCTCCTGTTTTCTGAGGATGTGCAGTAAGTACTAAAGGAGGCAAGGAAACCTTTTACTAAGAATTCATATGTTAGCAAATGGAAGGATTTTCAAGATGGTGCCATATAAAGAAACAAGACCTTTTTTAAGGCTATTTTTCCGGTTCAACAATATTTGTGGGGTTATTATCATCTGGCCTTCCTTAATTCTGTAAGAAGGTTCATTGTCATCAGCTCAGCATATCTGCCCATGGATTTCCCCTTTTTCAATGCACTCCTATGTCAAGATGTTTTTCAAATGTTTTTTTTTTTTATATAGCTGTACACCTAGAAAACAGGTGTGTCTTCCCTGGATCTTAATTTTGTTTTGGAAAAAAGTTAACTCTTGTGCAGTTTGAACCAGCTCATGAGGCTAATTTGAGGTTTTTAATGTGGAAAACAGTTTTGCTCTTTGATCCGACTTCTAGAAGAAGACTGTCTGAGTTGCAAGCTCTCATGGTAGGACATCTTTATCTCATTTTTCACAAAGATACAGTTTCTTTAAGAATTAATCCTTCATTTATGCCTAAAATGGTATTTTGAGTTTACTTTAAACTAGGCTACCAATCTCCTTGTCTTCTTTCCAGAACCTAAACATGAGGGAGAATGAATCCTTCATACTCCAGATGTCCACAGACAACACAGATACTATCTTAACAGAGCAAAAACCTTAAAAAAATGATGGTCAGTTGTTCATTTCCTGTGAAGGTAAGAAAAAAAAAGAACAACCTGTGTCAACGCAGACTATTTTCAAATGGCTGTACCATACTATCTCATTTTGTTAGTCCCACTATAACATGTCAATTCCAAGCAGGGTCAAGGTACATTCTACTAGGGCTTTGACTTCATTGATGACGTTTTGGAAAGAGGCGGACTAGATGTATTTAGAGGCAGCAGCTTGGTCCTCTGTATAGATCTTTACAAAGTACTAGAAACTCATTTCCTTTTCCAAGTTTAGATCAGTCTTTGTTAACATCATTCTCCAGGGGCTACTGGACCCTAATCCGTCCTCCTCCTAAAACTTAGAAGCTCTGGTATTCTACCATTATAGCTAAGGCTACTGCACCAGTGATCAAATTATGAACATAGTACAGCTGTGTAAGAAAACTTACTACAACAATAGAGGTCCAAATGATCACTGCTGCTGTAGCCACTTCTACCCTCCCTCCCTCCACCTCCATTTTTTGTTTGTATGATTTTTGTTTGCCACAGTGAGGACATTGATTGGTATTTACCTAGCACTGACAGTTTTCAGTGTTCCAGCCTCTCTCTCTCTTTCTCGCTGTCATTTGGCATGAGAGCTCTGAATGGCTTGGTGCCTAGACTCATGATATTTGCCAGCTCTGCTTGAGCTTTCAGGGGTCTGTGAGCATGGAAGGTGTCCTTAAGCTTCAGAAGCTGGCTAGCTGATTGAATGGCTGTTTGGCTGTTAAATCCAGTGCAGAACATAACTTATATATCTAAGGCTACTGCAGCAGTGATCATTCAAACATTTACCACTATGGTAAGTTTACATACAATTGTATTTTCTTTAACTGCTTCCATAATTTCATTTCATCTCTTCCTTCTTTATAATTTCACTTACATTATTACTGTGGCTGGCCATCTTTATTAAATATGGTTATACCTCTTCCTTTTTCCATCTTAAATATTATCTTTATCAATACATTTTCATTTTCTTTTTGTTTCTGTCATATACCTCACTCTCCTTATCAACAATATTTTAATTAATTGTAGTCTAAATTATGCATCACCTCTTGTGAAAATCTATCATAATCTTTACCATCTTTTTTCCCTTTTGCTGTAATTCTAGCCATAAATACACCTTCTTATACTTTTCATTAAATACTAACCACCATTCTGTCCATAATTTACAAAATGTTATCATAGCAATATGATCTTTTAGTAGATGCTCAACTTAATCCATTAGCATGCCCTTATCTGTTTTAGCAGTTTGTCTCTTAATACCCTTTCCCCATTAATAGCATTTTCATTTTCTCCCACATTTACTCAAATTACAGCATTATTAGTAAACCCTGGTTTTAGTACACCTCCATCTATTTCATTGGCACCATTAGATATAAAAAAAAAATCTATTTGTTGTCTTAATCTATTTATTTATTTTTCCCACGACTTCAAATTGCCCCATTTTAAGTCTTCTCCTTTTCTTTCTATCTTGGCCTTTCTTTTTTAATACTTATTATATGAGTTAAATCCCCTCTTATTATAATTCTCATATTAACTGTGACAAATGGCAACAGAGCCATAGCTGGTTCATTTGGCACCTGGTGCCACTGCCTGGTCTGGCCTCTTCAGTGCTAGGTTGAGGAGCAAAAAAAAAAGGTCCATCTGTTGTCTGATCCAGACCTCCTCCTGGTTCTCCTTAGATGGAGCACCAGGTCCAGACATTTTATGCTGTCATGCTCTGTATGAGAACAGACAAAAGGAAAAAGGCCCATTCTCCTATCAGGTGCTCCTTCCTTGTTAAGGAGTATACCAGGTCCTAATGCCCTCCTGCTCTGCTACCCATCTTCATGTTACCTGAGGAGAAAAACATTGCAAAACAGACATGCCAACCATGCTGCCTAAAATCTTACATCCAGGGTAGGCTGCCCCTTTGACCCTTCATCGCTACCTTTCTGGTGGCAATATCAGTTCAAATACATCATCTTTCTTTAAGTGCACACCTATTAGTCTAAACATTGTTTTTCCACTACGATCTACAACAGTCATTTTACATACATATGTCATATATATCTCCATAACCTTAACTTACGAATTAAAAAAATATTCTAGAACATTGATATTCACAAATTCAATACAGTTTTGATCCCCTTAACATAAGAGTTTGAAGTCTTCCTGTTGCTGTACTAAATCTTACATGCTGTAAGCAGAGAATATCAACATCTAACTCAGACCACCATTCTTATGTACTTATTCTTCTAGCCTTATTCAAAAAATCTTTACATTTACTGAAAAAAATCCCATCATTCCTTCCCTTTCTTTTTAACTCTCAATGAAAGGTTTTTGAACTTCTACTTTCTAACTTTCACTCTCTGTCCAAAACCTTTTTTTCTTTCCTGCCTTCTTTCTTTCTCTTCTTCGTCTTCCTGCAGATCTGTCTGTTCATTTTCTGAAGATTCAGACATATTTCCCATATCAGTTTCCACCTCCTGCCACCCCATTTGTATATTTGTCACTCTTCCTGAATTAATTTCATCACATTCCTTATCTCGCTGCTCAGTATTCTCCTTAATATTATTTTCAGACTCCCCCTATATGATGTTATTTTTCAGATATTTCTTTCTTTTCCAAACTGAACCAGAAATGCCCTTCCTTTTTACATATCCTATATTCCATTTTATATCTGTTCATTGTGTGTTCTATTTCCCCACACTGATTACATTTTACCTTATTCCATTCATTAATTACACGTGATACACTCCCACAAACAATATAGCATGTTTCTAGTAGCCCCTGATACCTTAAAGTTCCAATCCAGCAACAAATGCTATCACAATATTATTTTTAACATTCAAAGTTGCATCCATTTTCTACGCCCCATTCTGTACATTTTTTTCATCTTTTGTCTTAATATTTTCAACAGCATCACATTTTTTTAAATACTCTACTATTTTGTCTTTCTCAGTATCATCTCTTTTAAACTACAAGAACACTTTTTCTTTAAATTTGCTCACTGCCCTGAAAATATGTATTCATTCCATGGGTAAGCATCTTACGTTTTCCATAAGAACACATACATTTATTTACAGCAATTTGTATTCAAAACTTACATCTCAAATGGCTTCATTTCATCAGTCCATCCACAACCCCTTTTCCTATTTTTGCAAACAGGGTTGGGGTGTCACTTCAACAGTGCCATGACAATCATCTAGAGCCAAGGTTTACACCAATGGGGTGATTAGCCCTGCCGCTGTAGTTCCTCCACACCACACACTCGCATGCACACTCAAACTAACAGTATTATAATATCACCCCAAGCATAATAACAATCAATAACACAGTCTTTTTTACTTCATATTCTAATTGCTGGTCTCTTTTAACATTTTTATTAGAAGTCACAGTATCTATTTTTTCTTTTTTTATTTTCCAGCTGCAGCACACAATCTTCTCTCCTCCTTCTGAGTCTTTCTAATATCGGTCTCTGTCTCTGTTAAACCATTACTAACTTCTTGCATCTCTCCAAATACACAAACTGCCAGCTGTCCCCATGATACCTCCAGATATTCATCCGGTCTGTCTTATCCCATCACCTGGGTCAGTTCCTCATCCTGCATACTGCTTGATTCAAGCTCCATGATCTCCAATTCCTTTTGTGATATTCTACCCTTAAGAGCAGCTAAATACTATCCATATATAACATCCACACTGTCATTATCTTCTTTTTCACTCTCTAACATCTGCTATCAGAAATTCATCTTTTTCAATCTTCGTTCTGCTTTTCAGCACACAGGAACTCTCCGTACCTCCCTCAACACACAGCCAGTTCTCCTCCATTCTGCTGCTTCTCCCAGCCACCTCTGCACTAAGAATGGAAGTGGTGCACAAACCTATATCTCATGAAAAGAGGAGGGGAAGTTCCTCAACGCCCTGGCCACATTTATTCCTAGTAGTAGTAATACCATCTTGAGTCTCCCCTGAAAAGAGGTCACCAGCAGAAATGAATACCAGAGCTTCAGTACTAATTGATTGGCATTGTGCCTTAACACCTTGCAACCAGGGCAGTTGCCTTCTTTGTCCTAGCCTAACTACACCACTGAATAAAATAAGCACAATAATACCCTCTTTGGGGTTCATCATAGGGGAAATAATGGACCTTTCAGAGGTGGAGTGGCCCTCTGCCTGCAACATTAGGGTTCATAGTACAACTAGATGATCTGTTATTTTCCAAGTAACACCCAACCTGTAATGAATTATTGTAAAAATAAAACTTGAACCCCTCACTGCAGTTTTATTGTGAACCACTCACTGCAGTTTTATTGTTAAGCGCTTTTCGTCAATACTAATGGAAAACTTCTTCAGACAACAAGGTACAACAAAGCACTCCTTTTAAAACTAAAAGGGCGCCAACATTAACAATCAACTCATCACCCTAATTAAACAAATGAATAATTAATTAATTAGAAAGCGTAGTAACCCTGTTCACAGACTTGACACTCAACTAAAAATCCAAGTGGAAAATACATGTAAATGTAGATGAAATATACTTTTCCTACTGAAGCAACAATCTTTCTTAAAACACATACATGCTGTAGTGTTTAAAATATAAAAATGTATCAAAAAATAAACACTTTAAAATGAACATTGTGCACCTATGCAAAACATAACATAATCAGACAACTGCCACAACCTAGAAGGCTAACTATGTCAGATCAAAGCTAAAAAGAATTTGTCTACATGGAAGATTCTGACAAATAAACATTAAATGTCCAAGAAACTCTTAATATATGCAATAAAAATTGCAATAAAAATTTTAGTAATATAGATGACTAAAAAGGTTGACTGAAAAAAAAATGTTTTAATTTTTTTTAAAAACAAGTCACCTGAGTAAATTTCAAAACTTAAAAATGCATGCCAGAGAGGTGACTTTATTTAAACCAGGTAGAGTATATGAATTCAATCTAAGTTGCCAAACCAATTCACATTTCTCTAATATCAGTTGGTAAGGTCCACCTTTTCCATCTAACTGTATCGGTAATGCATTATTGCCTGCTTTTCACACACGCGCACACACACACACACACACACACACACACACACACACACACACACACACACACACACACACACACACACACATACACTTGGGTTAAATAGTGGTCTTACACAGTCCTTTAACCTCACTCAAAATTATGGCACATGATTTTTAAATTATACACTGAGATGATATATCAGAAGTATCTACCCTGCTCGATATGCTTTTTACTCGTTGAAAATTTTTATTGTTATACATGACACATAGTAACAGATCAACTAACTACTTACACTACTGAGTGATCACAAAACAATACTGACCCAAACAGGAAACACACTGTTAGCTGCTCATGCCGCACATAAGCATTAGTTTAGTACACAGTAAATCAACATAGTTCCAAAAATAAAAAGAATGATAAAGATTTTCTTTCCAATATTCAGAAATCCTAAGGAATATAAAACCCCAACAGAAACGGAGTGACCTCATGTTAATTTCTGAACCATCTTGTTATCTAAAATGCACAGAAGTGCCACTAAGATTAGTGACAAATTGAGACACATTTGGTTTGTACTTTTGTCTCTTATGTTCTTCACGTCAGCGTAGCAGTGAGAGCCAGAGTAGTTACTCACAATCTCAGATTACCAGTGGTAACACTAAGCATTAGTTTGGAGAAGACCATTGGCATTTTCTAGCAAACAGTTAATTCCCAAACTCTCCAGTGCAGTGTGCCCTGATAGTCTTTGATTTGATGCCTGGTTCATAGGTTCATAGGTGTGTACTAGGCTAATGGCCCTGGGGCCTATGTAAGCCTAGCCAATAAGAATCCCAAGTATCATGTCAACAGATGCTAGTTCCCATTGTCTCTATCTAGTAGGGCAGCTGAGGTCATCCCCAGGGTGAATTTTCTATTTCCCATCCACTAGTCAAGATTTTTTTGAAGAGGGCCAGAGAGGAGCTCTGCTTGACGTGGATGGGGAGTCTGTTCCAGAGCATGGGCAGTCTCTGGGTAAGGAACTTATCCCTCCAGCATGTTCTATTTGATGTGGTAACAAGATTGAGGTCCCTGGAGCCCATGGCATTGCGGGATCGGGTTTTTTTTAGATGTAGCATGTCTTGCAGCTCTGGGTCAGACATGGCTTTGTAGGTTAAGCAGAGATCGCCTCTAAGGAGGCGATATGATATTGAGTATAACTGGAGTTTTTTTGAGTCTGTCAGTATAGGGCATGTGTTTAAGGCCTAGAATCCTCTTGGAGAGTTATTTTGTGGTCTTTCCAGCTGTTGCAGGTATCTAGTGAGGTACATGCCAAAAGGAGCATTGTATTCTATACTAGGTCTAATGAGGGATGAGTAGAGAGGGACGATGACCTCTTTCTTCCTAGATGAGAAACTCTTTGTGATGATATGTGCCACATAAAAGGATTTTCCTAACCACAGTGGTGATGTGGTTGTCAAAGGAGAGGTCGCTATCAACCTGTGCTCCCAGATCTCTTATTACACCTTCTGAGTTAAGTGGAACACCATTGATGTGATAGCTCATGGGCACAGAGTTTTTCCCAAAGGGAATAATGATGCATTTTTCAGCATTTAGTTTAAGGCCATGGTTCAGGCACCAGTCATTGGTGCCAGTGATGCCCCTTTATAGGATGTCTACGTCAGTTGGGGATTCTATAATGGCTCCCAGTTTGCAATCATCTATAAACTTGGTCAGCCAGAGTCCTTTTGTGTTGGCTTGAACTTCTGAGAACTAGATGCTGAACAGAAGGGGACCCAGGACAGATCCCTATGGGACACCACTCGTGACTGGTCAGTAGTCCGATCTGGAGTCCGCAATCTTCACAGTGTGAGTTCTATCCATGAGCCAGTTAGCAACCCACCTTATGACATAGGGGTTAATGCTTAGGTTAGTGGGGAATGGTATCAAAGGCCTTGGCAAGATTGAGATAGGCTGTATGTACCACCTTGCCCTCGTCCACAGCTCTGGTGATGGACTCAAAGAAGTCTACCCGAATGAGCAGGCATGATCTACCCTTCACAAATCTGAATTGCATGAGGTCCAGAGTTTGTAGGCTTCCTATATCCCTATTTATAAGGTCCACAATGATACACTCCATAGCATTGCATATCAGACTAGTCAGGCTAATGGGGTGGTAGTTTCCG
Organism: Protopterus annectens; assembly: GCF_019279795.1. Taxonomy (NCBI): domain Eukaryota; kingdom Metazoa; phylum Chordata; order Ceratodontiformes; family Protopteridae; genus Protopterus; species Protopterus annectens. The sequence goes on from NC_056726.1 coordinate 239,729,586, forward strand.
GGGTCTGTAGTCGCTCCCACTTTGTGGAGTGGGATGATAGTGGCTGTTCGCCATTCAGTGGGTAAAAAGCCTGAAGTGAGACTGTGATTGAACAGGGAACTCAGGTGTGGTGCCAGTTCATTTTGTAGCTCATGTAGGACACATCCAGGGATATTATCGGGTCCCATGGAAGCTGTGTTCTTGGCTTTAGACAGTGCAGTTTTAACCTGAGCAGTAGTAATATTAGGAACTTGACACTCCTCTGGAATTCCAATCGGCCTTTTGGGGGTGAAAGGCGTGTAAAGTTTGCAATATACTGACAATGTCGGCTGGCTTGGTATATGTGTTGCCATTGTGCTTCATAGATAGCTTTAGAGGATTTGATGAGGTATCTCAATTTTTTGCTAAGGCTAGCTAGGGCTTTTTTTCAGTCTTAGGACTTTACCCTCTGCAACAGTTTTTTCCTTCTGTTGTAGAGTTTGTTTATGGTAGGGGACCACCAGATTGGCTTCCTTTTTTTGGAGGTAAGCATCTTGGTTCTGTTTGGGATGGCTCTATCCATCCACTTGTGGATGTGTTTGTACAGTGCAATGGTCTGTGATTCAGCAGTCGAATGGCTATTTTCCAACTGCATGGGCATCATAAAGTTTGCCACCTCTGTTTTTAGGAGCCCAAAGTTTGCTTTGGAGAAGTTTTTTTACAGTGGTTTCCTTTACAGTGGGAGAGGGGGGGTGTATATCCATGGTGATTAGCTTGTGGTCAGATCTGACTAGGGAGGAGTTAATTTCAGTTGTAGAGCAGCAGTTGCTCATGTTGGTTATGACCAGATCGAGGATGTTGTTACTCCTAGTGGGGGTAAGAACAAGTTGGTACAGGGCATTGGAATTTATGAATTCCAGGAATCGTTGAGCAAGTGAGTTAGTACTTGAGTAATTTTCCCAGTTTATGTAGGGGTAATTAAAGTCCCCCAGTATTAGGGTGTTGGGTTGCACTTTGGTATTTTCCAGGTAGTTTAGGAATGTGGAGTGGGAGTCTTGGAACATGGTGGGAGACCTATAGTAGGCAACCTGGATTGCTGTCGTGCCCAGTGTTAGTTGTATCTGGAGTATCTTCAAAGTGTTGTTTTGGGCTACTAGTCTGGAGGTGTGTATATTCTTTATGAATATGGAGACACCGCCACCTTTAGTGCTTCGGTCCAGGTTTGGGGCCTAAAGGTGTGATATGAATTATAGCCTGGTAGTGTAGGGGTGCTCTCTGGAGCCTTGAATCAGGTTTCAGTTACTGCACAGACATTGACGTTCTCCATTTTAAGGAGGGTTTCAAGTGAATAGTTTTTGAGATTCAAACTTCTAGCATTGAGTAGCATAACCCTCAGATTTCGTTTGGTTGTAGCAGTTATGGTGGCACTTTTGATATCAGGAGATTGCCTAAAAAAGGTACTATAGAGGTGGCAAGCACCTTAGCCAGTATCCGGAATCCCAGGGGTGACAGATGCAGGCTATCTCTGGCAAAGCATCTGGGTCTGTTGATCAGGTCATCTCAGGCAGACTGATACTGGATCCCCTTAGAATGACACCAGAAATTTAACCAATTGTTGAAGTCAATCATTTTCTGCTTGTACTGTGTTATTATTCTGGGTGATGGCAGGATGCTACTCAGGGCTAGAGTCATACCTGCCTGAGCTACATGGTCCAAGAGCTCCTCCAGGTCTCTTTTCATGTAATCCAGAGAGGCATGTCTCAGGTCATTCACACCAACATGGACAATGACCGAGTCATATTTGTACCTGCTGTGGAATGACATGACCGCATGTGTTATGTGGCAGATCCTGGTGCCTCTTGTGACTGATAGGCTGCCCAGTGATTACCACTCTCACTGCTAGGCGGAAAGGCTTCCCTCAATCACATAAAGGTATGGGGCACTCAGAAACTACGAAAACAGTACTGAAATACAACAAAATCTGTAACTGGACTATACTGGTTAAGAAAAAGGTGGGAAAAAAGGCAAACAAGCTAGATGTTTTTTCTCTTTTACAGGCAAACGGAGAATACACTTAGCAAGGGCAAATACAGTAAAAGGACAACAGTGCACAGTTTAAGACTCACTACGATTGCAATAAATAGGGGGAGAGAAAACCAGTTTAGATCAGAAAACAATGCCAGCAAATATATAAATAATTCAGTCAAGCAAAAATTAAGACAGTGCAGAACTCTGAACAGTTAAAAAGTGCCAAAATATATACTTATCATCTCTATATACAGATTGTTTGAAAAGCACTCTCGGTCAGAACACAAGGAGATTCTAGTAATGGTATACAGCAATTTACAAACAGGGACTGTCTTGTTACAACAACACTTATTAACATTCTTACATATTTCATTTGATTGTCACAACTGCATTTACCAAAAGTGTTAAGCTAAAACTTTCAGACTTCATTTATCATTATTTCAAAGAAAAGACAAAACAGTAGCTGGGGATAAATGGTCATAGCCATGCATTTATTGTGAGTTCACTTAAGCCAATTAAAATTAGGAGGGAGGCACAAGGCAAGATTTTCACTGAGTCTATATGAAAATCTGAATAAACAACTAATCACTACAAAGTGAATTGCACTTATAATAATCATCTACAACGCCAGCCACCCAATACTTCACTATCATATTTCTGATTCACATCATAGGCCACCTTGGAATTCATCAAGGGACTTCTGGCTAATAATTGTCTTAACCTTCCATGGAGCCATCAGTTTTGTGGGAGAACCAACTCAGGAGTCTTGTATCCTCTCACTTCCATTTGATTTCCCATACCAATCCTGTCTTCCTCTTATGTGAATGTGACAGCCTACCTCTAAATGACAATTCCTTATTGACTGCCCGGCTTAATCCCTCATAATGGTCAACAGGAATCTTATGTAACAACTGACCTGCTCCCTGACTGTTCACAAGCTAGCCATGACCTTATTATAGCTATTTCCATCATATAACCCCTGCTGGGCTTGGATAAGAAAGGTTGTTGTTGTTCATTGGGTTTTGCAGTGAACAAGGCTGGTGTGAGCCTGCTCCTTGCTTTTCAGCCTCCATTTCCCCAAACTTTTCCATCAAGAACTACTCTTCTCAGGCAAACATTGCATGGTTGCAAAGTGACTGCTGAGTCTTATTGTCTGGTATGGGGTACTGCAATTCTCCAATTAGGGATCCAGTCTTCAAATGCAGTGCACCTTGATATTCACTGACTTGATGTTTTGTCATCTGGTTGTAAAAATGCTTATTAATGTTCATATATTTAGTGTGTTTCACTGTCACAACAGCATTTACCAAATGTTGTGTTTGGACTTGGGGGAGAACGGTAATTGCCAAAAAGGAGAGCTTTTTCAATTGAAAGAGGAAGTTGCTGCTCTAAAGGGTGACCTGACATGTTTTATTGAATTGCTTACCCAACAGGAAGGTCCCCTTAAGAGAATAAACTGCATGGAGGAGTCACCTGTTCTAACAGGAAGTGACGTCAGTACCACTGCATCTCAAACTTTACTTGTTAACTACTTGCCTGAAGTGGATGGAGGATCTAACAATGGAGTGGCTCGGACTACTGGTAAAAACTTTGGCACCTCAAATGCTAGTCCTAGAAGTGGAGCTCCTATCAACAATTGTGGAAACAATTCTAAAGGTACTCTAAAAGCTTGTTGGAAAATATCTTCTGAAGTTGTTCAATGATCTTCTATGTGTTCTAGTAGCAATGGTGGCAAAAGGGATTGCTTTGGACCATCTTTTAAGGGCATTGTGGACACAATTTTTGATTTTAATAATAAAAATGTTGTGGACATTCAAAACAGTCAGTGAAAGGACTCTAATGACTATCCGTCATTAAGGGAAATTATTTTTTTCTCTGGATAAATTGCTTTTTAAGTTTAAATGCCTGTAATTAGAGAACAGTTATTTAAGAGAATGCATACAATTGAATATAGTCCCACAGGGACTATGAATTTACAAATACCCTTTTAGTATTGGTAGAACTTATAAATATGATTGTTAATCATAATGAAGTTGTTTTGGACTGGATAGGTCCTGAGGTGGACAACTTGAACCAAAGTATTTTGAATGATTTATTATTCTTTGAATATGAAGGTTTATATGATAGGATTTGATTTAAGATAGATAAAAACTGCCATAATATTTTTGTAAAAAAGCAAAACAAACTGGTTAGGGACATTAAGCAGTACTCTGAGAACAGAGTGTATTCTGTACCAGTAGTGGATAGGACCAGTAAAAGGAAAAGTGTGCCCATTGCTATTAACCAGTCAACCCCCAAAACTAATGACAGGTCTAATAGGGATGCGAGTAGGGGTATGGATGAGCTCTACTCATTCTCTCCTAGAAGGCAGGATTTTCTGCCAGTTCATTGATCTGAGAGGTTGACCAGCAAGACCAGGGAGGTTTTGGAATTAGGGCAACAGATACAGGGATTTGTGACAAAGGACAACCCCAATGCATGGGCAAGGAGTCAGAACTAATTAATTTTAATCATAATGGTATCATTGAGTGTTATAAGGGTTTCAAGATCTATAACTACACAGATATACCTCTTACCAAGGACCATTTCACTTTATTTTTAAAGTGGTTTAAAATTATTACTAATACAAAAAGTAGATGTAGTGGATACTCTACTCAAATTGAGACTTTTCACTAGAAAGTTGAATCTAGGCCTACTGTTTAAGGTGAAGGAGAACAACACTAAACAAGTAGGCCTTAAAAGGTATAGTACTTTTGTTCCACCCCTGAATCCTATTATCCAGGTATTTGAGAGGAGTGTGACAGAAAACATTTATAATTTATTTTCCCAGGATAGAATTTTATTTTCGAATTTAACTAAGGGTGAAAAAGAAATGTTAAAGCTATTAAGGAGTAATAGTAAAATTAGAGTGATGAAACCTGATAAGGGAATGGGGGTGGTACTATTTAACATTAAGGAATACAGTAATATTACAACTAATCTATTACTGCATGATGAAACCTACATGCCAGTTTCTAAGAATAAAATAAATATTGGCTATTACAGGATTGACTATTTTTGGAAGAGTACTTGGCTGAGAAAAGAATTGATCAAATTGCTTATGATTTTTTTGAGACAAACTAATCCTATTATTCCCAACTTTTTTTGGGATTCTGAAAATCCATAAATATGTGGTTGGTCCCCCATTTCGACCTATTGTGTCAGCCAAAGATTCCAAAACCCACCCCTTAGCAGTAGTTATTGATCATTGAACTAAAGAGGTAATATTCAATATGTCACATTTAGTAAAAGATTCCTGTGACTTTTGGCGGAAATTAAAACAGTCTATATGGAAAAGAGACTTGATACTTATTACTATAAATATTAAAGACCTCTTTTCAGTGATCCCTAAGTATGAGAAATTACAATATTTTCAGGGTATGCTCCACCATTACTCTTCACTACCTAAGGATATCATCCCCCTTATCTGTGAATTAATGGAATTAGTCCTTGACAATAATTTTATTTATTTTCAACAAGTTACAGGAGTTGCAATGGATGCTGCATGCATCCCGGTATACGCCAGTCTGGTGATGCTAAGGTGGGAGGAAGAACACAATTTTAATTGCATATTTTCCAAACATTTACACCTATATGTCATATTTTTTGATGACATATTTATATTGTGGGATGGTAAAGGTGAAGAAATCCGTGATTTTTCTGGCTTACTTAAATGGATGTCCAGATTATTTTAAGTTCAACTTTAGTTGGAACAAGGACACTATTAATTATTTGGATACCACTATTTCCCATATGGTTAGAGAATTTAAATCAAACATTTTTTTTAGAAAAGAAGCATTCTGTAATGGACATTTGCATTTTTCAAGTAACCACCCATTCCCTCAGAAGAAGAACTTGGTTTGGGGGCAAGGATGTATGGGTGGAATTGACTAAGATGAAAGAGATGTTTTTAGATAGAGGGTACCCTGATAGGTTGTTAACTAAAATTATTCTGAGCTACACCAGGGTTGGGGTACTAAATTTAAACCACTATTGGGTATAGTGTTGGAGAAACCCCAAATGACTAGAAACAGTAAGAAATATGAAAGGGCTTTAGTTATGGAATACAAGCATTATGCTAAGCAAGTTCAGGACATAGTGAGGGAATAACTGGAATATTTTTAAAATAAATAATGACATATATAAGGTGAAAGGACAAGAACCATTGTTTATTTCTAAAACTGGAAAAAACTTTAAACAGATATTTGAATGTGACAGGTCCAATGTTCCAGGTACCAAAAGAGGAACAACACCATGTGGCATGTGTAGGCAATGCCCCTATATTCAAGAGGGTGAGCATATGATATTGGAAAATGGGCTGTGTAATAAAGTAGAGTTTAGAAATGGTAATTGTAAAACTAAGAGATTAATATAGCTAAGTATGAAGGGTGCCCTGCCTTTTATATAGACAAGACTGAGAGAGCACTAAGAACAAGAATTTGTGAATATCTTTATGAGAAATTAATAAAAAAGGAGACCAATGCTCTTTTTAAACACTCAATTTTATGTTGTAATTTTACCAAGTCGAGGTTTGAGATTATTCACATTGTAAAGTCCAAGGCTAGTGGGGGTGACTGGAAATCTTATTTATTAAAGAAAGAATTAGTATGGCAGCTGAGGTTGAAGGAAATTTTTCCCCAGGGCTCAATGAAAATGTGTGCCTTAAGCCAGTGCTTAAGCAAAGGGCAGCTACAGTGTAAACGTGTAGCAAGAAGTACTATTGGTATTTCTCATTTGCCTTGTTATTTTACATTTGGTAATAGGCTTTTGAATGAGTTTTTTTAATTTTGGTCCACGGATCCTAGAGAAAAATACTTTAAGTAAATGTGGTTCTTAAATGGTTCTAGTTTTTTTTTTAACATGTTTAGAAAATAGTACCTTTTAGCCTAATTTTATGAAAGGTGAATCTTTTTAAAAGTTTGATTAGTTCATTGGTTGATGAAGAAGGGTATTTAAGAGAGGGAAGTGATGTATAGTTTTGTATCTGACGAAGTCTCCAAGGTAGAGACGAAAGCGCTTATATTTGTGTTCTATTTACTTATTTGTGTTTTATTAAAGTGTTGAACACTCCGCTGGTGCTGGATAGACTTTCATTTTATTGTTTTCAGTATTAATATTTACCAAATGTTAACAAAACTTCAGTATTTTGATTCATTTACCATTGTTTCTAAAAAGAAAAAAAAAGACTAGACACTAACTGAAACTAAATAGCCACAACTGCACATTTATTGTCACTTCAGCTAACCAATTAAACATCAGGAGTTGTGTGCAAGGCAGGATTTTCAAGGAGGCCATATTAAATGTTCAATAAACAAGTAATCTCTACCAACCTGATCACAGGTCAATATCCAGCCCTAATAACAAAACCTCTTTCAACATTGCATTGTATTTTCTTTTTAGATATTTTTTCCCACCCATTTATCCCAGCTGTTTGCCAAACACTGGCTGTCCACAGCTTATTTGACCTACTTATTCTTCCCTTTCTGAGGTTAGTGGCCAACCTTAAGGGGCAATCATCTAGGCAGCCATCAGAGGATTTCTGATATAGCCTGTATTCATGTCTGTTAATAAAAGGATCCTGCAATGCTGGCTTTTATCATCATGACACGCACACTTCCAAACACATCCACTATTCAAGGTACATCCCCCTCAGGTGATTATTACTGAAGCAGGTTGACAGAACATGAGGCACTACAAACCATCCTTCTGTTCTCCATCAGGATTGTCATTGTAGAAGACCACACCACCAGCATTCCCCTGGAATAGGCAAGTTGACAAAAGCCACTGACTCCATTCCCCCATTTTCCCAACTTCTTCAGCAGCTGAAATGCCATCTGGATTGCCCCAAAGTTTGCATTGCTGCCAAATTTCAGTCATAAGTTGTAGCTACCTCAGTCTTGATATCCTGTCTATCAAGTGGAACTTTATTTACTGCCGGTGCCAAAATTTTCTCCAGTACCTTCATCATATATCGATTTTCTCAAACTATTAAAATAAAATATAGATGGCCTACAAGACATATGTTCTTGTTGGGTTGTTTTACACATTCAAGATAAAAGCAGTATATCTTTGATAAAAGCATAATCAACAAAATCAGTCATCAGAAATGAATGGACCCTCTAAAATACTTGATTACATAGCATTTGTTATAAAGAAAGTGTGAAAATATGAAAATATTACATTCTATAAAAATCTAACACTTTACATTCACCCGAATAATATTATTAGCCCATCAAATGTATTTGGCAAAGTTACACATTATTGTAAATCCTAAATATCCTATCTATGATTATAGATGGCTATGAAAACCACAATAATGCATATGTAACTATAAACATATATTCCTAATTTTATCCCTAAGCTCTCTAAACTTCTTTATGATTGTTATAGCTTTTCTGAATATTTCCATGAGTTTGCCTACTGGATATATTTTTCCAAGCCATTAGATATATGAGAGCCCTGTTCAGATAGTGTTTCAAGATAAAACATTACCACAAGCTATTATCTTAACTATAACATTTGTTTCTAAAGTGAAACTGGACATTTGATATTCATGAACCAATTAATCTAATTTCATTCAATATGTAAAATAAAAGTGCCTCTTACTGATGGCAGATAATGAGCTCAAATGAGTTGAATTTTGGAACATTCCCCAAAAATATGGAATAAATCCACCATTTTATTTAGACAGAAAGTACATTCTTGCATGACTATAACCACAAAAGCAGTTAAACTACAAAGAGTAAAATATAAAATCTATTTCTGACATAATTTGGCAAACGGCAGATATTTTAAGGATGTCAGTCACTATTGCTCCAGACAAGACTGGCTTTAGCCTTCTCTGCAAGCTCAGACCAGAAATGTGAAGTAAGTATAGACATTAAGGATGACAGGTTAATTATGGATTTCTTTATAAGATTATTTTCAATTGCAATATGCATTATACAAATACAATATTGGAAAATTTCTAACCACAATAAATATTATCATAGCAAATATCAGTAAAACAAAAATTATAGCAAATTTCAACAAACTCAACAACTATATACTCTATATACAATGTGTGTACTCTAAATTCCTAATACTATTTGTAGCTGTATAATATGTAGTATTAATACTCCAGGAACTCCACTGGATATACACTGTACTCCTCCTAGACCATAGAAAATTGGAACTCTATGTCCAGAGCTCTTAGGCATACTGAAAAAATCATTCAAAATCAGCTAAAGCAATATCTTTCTGATACATGGCTATGCTCCTGCTCCTTACCCTAACTCTGTCTATAACTTTCTACAACTTAAACTTTTAATCAAACTCATTTGTGTTGTTTTCTCTACTCTATCCTCCTCCCCCCTTATCAACCTCTGTCTAACTCTCCTTGTCAGGTCTGTCACAACTCCTAATATGTTTTTAAAAACATACTGCATATTGCATATCAAATGTCAGTCTTGTAAATAATTTTAAGCTACTTTATGTATTTACTAAGTTCTTTGTATCTTCATATGTTTCTGTAACATAGTGTTTTAAATACCTGTATGTTATCTGTCTAACTTGTAACTACTGTGGATGTGGAGCATTATCCATAGGATCTTTGCTGAAAAGGGACATCTATTTGCCTAGATGGACTATCCTGGCAACAAATTAATTCATGCATAAAAATTTACATATTGTTATAGGAATATAGCAAAAGTAATGAGGTAAAATAAATAGTCTCCCCTTCAAATGTCTGCATCAAATCTAGAACTGTTAGGCAATACTTAAAATTAACTATGTCAGAATTAAGACTCAAGTTAATTAAATTAGTCTCTTTTTTGCATATTTCTTTAAGCAGTGCAATAAATTCTGAAATGGTAGGTAAGGCCATTTGGAAAAAAAATCTTCTTATAACTTTCTTAGCCACAGCCAAAATGCACAATAAAAGATTAGGTTGATCTCTTCTTGTACAAGAAGGAATTGGAACATTGCATAATACCAAGTCATCAGAAATATAAACAACTGCTAGTCCTTAACAATTGTCCAAACATTTGTATAGTTGTCCAGAATTCATGTAAAGGAGAAGATTTATGCAAGATGTGTGACAGACTGCTTTTGTTTCCAAATTATATCTCCAAGAAGACTTGCTAATAAAATTTTTCAATTTTTCCTAATTTTGCTGGAGTGAAAAAGCTAAAAGTAACACACTCCAAGCACAAACTTTTGAAAAAGGATAATGTGTTGTTTTAGCAACTGATTGTAGCATTTATATTTTATCTAATTCTGTAAACTTATTCTCTTTTTCAAAAAATGAAATGCCAGAAGTTTGTATTTAATTCAGTTTTTATACTTTAATAGAAATCTGATAAAAGTGACTCTCCATGTTTAATATACAACACATTTTGTATATATTCATTGCAGGGTGATAAATCTATAAGAGTGGTTACTTCTGTTAATTCTAGCTTCTCCAACATATATGATCCTAAACCCAATATATTTAACAACGCATCTTTATTATTCAAATGAAAATAATTTATTAAAACTCATTAAGCTTTTAGTTACAACCAAAATACAATTCTACCACACTAAGAATGTTTCCATTCCATCTTTGCAGTTTTATTTTATCAACTCATAATAACAAATCTTTAGATATACAAAATAGAAATATAAAAAAATCCATTTCTTGCTGTCAGAATATTTATAAAACATGTTTATAAATGTTTAAGGGTGTCATTTAAGTATTTTAAGTCAGTAGGATTATTTAATTTTATATTTAATACAATTATAGACTAGAGTCCAAGCCTTATCATTAATAAACCCAGGTGTATAACTGTTTAGCTTAACTTTCCTTTCATCAGTTATTTTTAATTTTTTCCAGTTAGTTATATAGGTATTATCTAGCCATTGTCTGATTTATTTGTAAATTGCTGACTGCAAAAAAGTTTCTGGGTCAGGAAACATAATACCACCCTGTTCCCAAATCCTTATATTGTGAGTATAAGCTAACTTAGGTTTTTTAGGAAATCATAAGAAATTAAGTAATAGTTTATCATTTTAATTTGCTCTCTAATAAACAATTCAGATACAGATTTGTATGAAATATATGTGTTTTAAAAAAATAAATCTATCTTTTGAAATGATAGAAATACATGAGCCCATTTATCTATTAACCTAGATATGTTTAGTGCATAAATATTAGAATTCAGTGTTCTTATTTCATACAAATTAGCCTTTAGAACTATTCCTAAATATTATATTTGTTTACTGTATCAGTTCATTTTAGTTACATTAGGAAAAGTTGTTATAGTTTTTATTGTAATTTATTACATTAATTTACTGTCATTGACTTTCAGTCTAGAAATGTTACCAAAATCATTAAATGCATTCTGTATGTACTCAAATGATGAGCTAATGTTAACTACTGTAGCTGGATGTCATCAGCAAATAAAAAATAAATAAATAAAAAATAAAATGAAATAATCCAATTCATATAAGTCACTTATTTTCATACCAGAAATACTAATATTCTGCCTGACTGATATGGCCAAATGTTCCATTACCAAAGCAAACAGAATATGTGAATTTGAACATCCCTGCTTAGTACCTTTTTGACGTTTAATGATTGTGATAAAAAACGTCCACTTTTAGGTTCATAGGGCATTATTGAGCCATTGACCCGAAGGTCTTTATAAGCCTAGCCGTGTGTGCCCAATATAATACTAGAGAAATGCAATATAAAGGATTTTGCCTAAATTCTAGATCTTAGTTAGCAATGACTGCCGATATCTAAGAGGGTCATAGGTGAAATCCCCGGCAGGAATTTATGGTTTCCCATCCAGTCATCCAGGCTACACTTAAACAGAGTTATAGAGGGGCTTTGTTTCATATAAATTAGTAGCCTATTCCAGAAGACTGGCAACCTCTGAGAGACATATCTGTCTCTCCAGCAGGTCCTATTTATGTTGCAGGCCAGTTTAAAGTCCCTGGAGTGGGTGACTCTTTTTCCATTTGACTTTTATTTTTATTTTATTTTACATTTGTTGACCGGGATAGTCCAACTGGATGCATGTCTATTTTCAGCGGAGGCCCGGGGAGAAAAGCTCCAAGGGTAAGCAGATGCAGCATTACATAATACCAGCATTACATATTACAAACAGACTTGCAGATGTGCAGCATTTCCATTAGGCTTGGATCTGAGATTGTTCTGTAGGCCATGCACAAGTCTCCTCTAAGCTGCCTATTCTACTGAGTACAATGTCAGTGAGTTCGGTCTGTCAATGTATGATGTGCTGGAGACCCTGAATTTTCTTGGTTAGAAATCTCTGAGGTCTCTCAAGTTGCTCCAGGTGCCTGGTAATGTACATACCAAAGGGAGCATTGCGTTCAATTATTGGCCTGATGAGGGTCGAGTACAGGGGTGTTATGACCTCTTTCACTCTTGAGACAATGCCTTTGCTAATGAGGTGTGTGAAGTAGAATGTCTTAACATGGTGGTCAAAAGTTTAGGCTACAGTTAACTTGCATTTTCAAGTCTCACACTACTGAGTTGTTACTTAGGGTATTATTATTTATAATTTAGCCTGCAGGATATTGTTTTTACTGAAGAGGATGATAATGCATTTTCTTGCACTGAGTTTGAGTCCATCTCTTTGTCACGAATCACTGGTTTGTGTAAGGCCCTTGAAGTATATTAACATTGTTTGGGGATTCAATGATTGCACCTAATTTACAGTTGTCACCAAACTTAGTCAGCCACAACCCCTCTGTTTTGGCCTGAACTTCTGAAAAGTATATTCCAAACAACAGGGGGACCAGCACTGACCCTTGTGGAACCCCACTGGTGACAGGTCTGCTGGCTGAGGTAAAGTCCCCAACTTTGACTGAGTATGATCTGTCGGTGAGGCGGTTAGCAATCCACCTGACAACATAAGGGCTAATATTCAACTGGGAGTGTTAATCAAAATGCCTGATTGTGGGATTGTGTTGAAGGCCTTGGCTAACAAAAAGTAATGCACGTATTTGCCTTCGTCTATGGCTCTGGTGATGTTTTTGAAGAAATCCACCAGGTTTAACAGGCATGACCTGCCTTTGCCAAAACCAAACTGTGTCTGATCCAGGATTTGGAGATCACCTATATCCTTATTTGTAAGGTCCATAAGTTCATAAGTTCATAAGTGTGTACTAGGCTAATGGCCCTGGAGCCTTTACAAGTATAGCCCATATGATTACCCTGGCATTGTGCCACCTGACCTCTGTTGAGTAAAGCCACTGGAGTGATCCCCGGGGTGAATTTTCTATTTCCCATCCACTCATCAAATTTCTCTTGAAGAGGGCCAGTGAGGTGCTCTGCTTGACATGTATGGGAAGTCTGTTCCATAGCATGGGCAGTCTCTGGGTTATGAACCTGTCCCTCCAGCATGTTCTGTTGATTGTGGTAATGAGGTTGAGGTCTCTGGAGCATGTGGTGCAGAGGGATTGGGATTTCTTTAGATGTAGCATTTCTAACAGAGCTGGGTCAGGCATGGTTTTGTAAGTCAAGCAGAGATCACCTCTAAATATGCAATATGAGAAAGAGAATACTTGTTTTTTTTAAGTCTGTCTATATTGGACAAGTGTTTAAAGCCTAGGATACTCTTTGTGATGTACTTTTGTGGCCTCTCCAGTTGTTGCAGGTGTCTAGTGAGGTACATGCTAAATGGGGCATTGTACTCGATGATTGGCCTAATGAGGGAAGAGTAGAGGGAGGCAATGACCTCTTTTCTTCCTGGATGCAAAACTCTTAGTAATGAGGTGTGCCACATAGAAGGACTTTCTGACCACAGTGGTAATGTGGTGGTCAAAACAGAGGTTGCTGTCAACCTGTGTTCCCAGATCTTTTATAACACCTTCTGTGTTCAGTGGACTACCATCGATGTGGTAATTCACAGGAACTGAGTTTTTCCCAAAGGGGATGATGACACATTTTTTGGCATTGAGCTTAAGGCCATGTTTCTGAAACCAGTCGTTGGTCTCACTGAGGCCTTTCTGTAGGATGTCAACATCACTTGAAGAGTTAATAATGGCTCTCAACTTGAAATCGTCTGCAAACTTTGTCAGCCAGAGTCCCTTTGTGTTGGCCTGGACTTCTGAGAAGTAGATACCAAACAGGAGAGGACCCAGGACTGATCCCTGTGAGACTCCACTCGTGACTGGTCAGCAGTCTGACTTGGAGTCAGCTACTTTCACCCTGTGGGTTCTATCTGTAAGCCAGTTTGCAACCCACCTAGTGATACAGGGGCTGATGCCTAGCTTAGTGTGTTTTTCTAAGATTCCTGAATGGGAAATGGTATCAAGGACCTTGGCCAGATCAAGTTAAGCTGTATGAACCACCTTGCCTTCATCCACAGCTCTGGTGACTGACTCAAAGAAGTCGACCAAGTTGAGCAGGCATGATCTACCCTTCACAAAAACAAACTGTGTGGGATCCAGAGTTTGGAGATTCCCTATATCCTTGTTTATTAGGTCCATGATGATGCACTCCATAGCTTTGCATATCAGACTTGTCAGGCTAATGGGGCGACAGTTCCCAGGGTCTGTAGTCGCTCCTCCTTTGTGGAGAGGGATGACTGCAGCAGTGCATCATTCAGTAAGGACAAAGCCTAAGGTGAGGGTGTGATTGAACAGGGCACACAGGTGAGGTACCAGTTCACTCTGTAGTTCATGTAGAACACAGCCAGGGATACTGTCAGGTCCCATAGAAGCTGTATTATTGGTCTTGGACAGTGCTGTTTTAACCTGTTCAGCAGTAATACTGGGTGCCTGGCAATCTACTGGTATTGTGACTGGTCCTTTGGGAGGGAGGGGTAAAGTTAGCACTGAATCTGTCGGCCTGTATATTGGCAATATCTGTTGGCTCAATATAAGAGGTACCATTGTGCAGTAGCTCAGAACAAATCTGGGTATTGCAGTGGAGATTCTTTACATATCTATAGAAGGCCTTGTGGTTGTCTTTACTGTCTGCTGCAATTCTGTCTTCATAGCTAGCTTTAGATTTGATGAGGGATCTCAACTTCTTGTTGAGGCTGATAAGGGCGTTTTTCCAGTCTTGGGACTTAACCTTATTCCACATCAGTTTCCTCCTTCTGTTGTAGAGTTTTTTTTTTATGGCAGGGGACCACCAGACTGGCTTCCTTTCTTTGGAGAAGAGCATCTTGGTTCTTTTGGGTATGGCGAGATCCATGAATTTATGTACGTGTTTGTACAGTGCACTGGTGTATAATTTGGCAATCATGCAACTATTCTCCATTTGCATGGGTGCCGTGAAGTTAGACACCTCTGTTTTTAGGAGCCCAGTGTTAGCTTTGGAAAAGTTTTTCATGGTGGTTACCTTTTCGGGGGTGGGGGTGGGATGTGGATTTCCAAGGTGATTAGTTTGTGGTCAGATCTAACCAGGAAGGAGTTGGCTATTGGTGTAGAGCAATGGTCACTCATGTTAGTAATGACCATGTCAAGGATGTTGCTGCCTCTAGTGGGGGTAAGAATGAGCTGGTCCAAGGCATTGGAATTAATGAATTCCAGGAAACATTGGGCAAGTGTATTGGTACATGAGTAGATTTCCCAGTTAATGGAGGGGTAGTTGAAGTTGCCAAGTATAAGAGTGTTAGGTTGGACCCATATATTCTCCAGGGTGCTTAGGAACATGGAGTCTGAGTCTTGGGAAATGGTTGGGGACCTATAACAGGCTACGACCTGAATCGCTGCCTTACCCAATGTTAGCTGCACCTAAAGTATCTCTGATGCATTATGTTGGTCTACCAGTCTGGAGGTGTGCAAATCCTTTATGAATATGGAAACACCACCACCTTTGGAGCTTCGGTCCAAGTACAGGGGCCAAAAGGTGTGGAATGAGTTATAGCTTGGTAGTGCAGGAGTGCTTTCTGCTGCCTTGAACCAGGTCTCTGTTACAGCACAAGTGTCAATATTTTCCATTTTAAGGAGTGCTTTGAGCGAGTGCATTTTGAGATTTAGACTTCTGGCATTGAGCAGTATGACCCTCAGATTGCATTTGTTTGTAGCTGTTACAGTAGTAATTTGGTCTTTGGAACACTGCCTACAAAAGGCACTATAGGGGTGGCAAGAGCCTTAGCCAGTATCTGGAAGCCAAGTGGTGACAAATGCAGGCCATTTCTGGCAAAGCATCGAGGTCTGTCAATCGTGTCATCCCAGGCAGACAGATAATGGATCCCCTTAAAATGACACCAGAAACTTAGCCAATTGTTGAAATCAATTTTCTGCTTGTACTGTGGTATCATTCTGGATGATGGTAGGATGCTGCTCAGGGCTAGGGTCATACCCACCTGGGCTACATAATCCGAGAGCTCCTCCATGTCTCTTTTCATGTAGTCCAGGGAGGTATGTTTCAGGTCATTCACACCCACATGTACAATGAGAGTCATATTTGTACCTGTTGTTGAGGGACCTGAGTGCGTGCGTTATGTGGTGGATCCTGGTGCCTGACAGGCAGCTGACTGTTACTTTCTTCTTATTCAACCTAGTGAGTGGGACATCAGTGTGCCTCACAATCGAGTCACCTATGACTGGTGTGATAGGCATGCTGTTTTGCCTTAGGGGCTTTGGTTGAGTGGCACACTGATTATTCATTCCATGGCCTTACAGATAAGGTTGGATAAGCTTATGGGTCTGTAGTTCTCAGGGTATGTTGCTGTACCTCCCTTTTTGAAGGGGGATGATGGTTGCTATTTTCGATTCAGCAGGGACAAAACCAGTACTCAGGCTGTGGTTGAAGAGAGTACCTAATGGAGTTGCTAGCTCATGTTTTAGATCATTTAAACACAACCTGGGATGTCATCCAGTTCCACAGAGGCTGTATTTTTGGTCTTGGAGAGAGAATTAATGACTTGTTCTTTGGGGATGCAAGGTGGGGGAGATGTAGAGGGAATGTTTGTGGAATGTTTGGAGGGGACAGGGGAGTTAAATTTTCACCACACCTGTCAGCTAATAGGTTAGCTATTTTTGCAGGATCAGTGTGTGTGATGCCATCCACAGCTAGTTCAGCATACATCTGGGTCGTACCTTTTAGATTACAGATAAAGCTAAAGAATGCCTTATGGTTATCCTAACATATGGTTGCTATTTTTTTCAAAATTGCCCTTAGAGGATTTTACAAGTTGCCTTACTTATTTGTTCCAGCAGAAGAGAGTGTTCTTCCAGTGCTCGAACCTTATTTTATTGTTAGACAACAACTTCTACCACTTGTTGCATAACTTATTAATGTTAGATGTCCACCAGGGAGGCTTGTTTTTTCTTGAGGATCTTGTTTTGATCTATCAGGAATGGCTGTGTCAGTACATTTTTATAAGTGCTTGTACAGGGCATTTATATATACCTTAGTATAGTTTTCAATGCCATTTGTGGGAACAGGAGCTAGGAAATTATTTCTGCCATCCCTTAGGAGTGTATAATTAGCTTTGGTGATTTTTTTTAGCATGATTTCACCTAAGAGGGGTTCAAGTGTTACAGATAATTCAAATGTAACTGATTTGTGATCAGATTTAACCTGTGAGGATCCTATACTTGTGGTGGTGCAATGGTCACCTATGTTGGCGAGGACTAGATGGAGAATATTTGAGCCCATTGTGGGGTTGCATACTATTTGTTCCAGGGCATTAGTTTTAAAGTCCTGGAACATTTGTGCAAGCATGTTTGTACTCGTATAAGTTTCCCAGTTAATGGAGGGATAGTTAAAAATCACCTTTGACTAGAGTGTTTGGTTGTAATTTGATTGACTCAAGTAGGTCCAAATAAACAGTATGGGTATCTTGGCTCATAGAACGGGGCCTATAGCTAACGATGACTTGAAGGGTGGCCTTACCCACAGTTAGTTGAACTTGGTGTAACTCCATGGAGTTTTCCTGACTAACCCATCTAGAGGTGTATTTATCTTTGATGAAGATAGATATTCTTCCTCCTTTGGTTTTCACACATTCATTTTGTGGTCTGAAAGTATGGAAGGCAATGTAACCTTGCAAGGCCAGGATACTCTCTGTGGGATTGAACCCAATTTCTGTGACTGCACAGATGTCAACATCCTCCAGGGAGAGGAGTGCTTCCAGAGAGTGCAGTTTCTGATTTAAACTCCTAGCATTTAGCAACATAACCTTTAATTTATTTCTGAGTGATATTTTCATGTTGGAAATTTTGTTCTTGAGACCTTGCCAAAAAAGGCACTATGGGTGAGGCATGTACCTTAACCAGTAACTGAAAACCTAGAGATGACAGGTCAAGACCATCTCTGGCAAAGCAGCGTGGTCTGTCAACCATGTCATCCCAGGTTGATAGGAGCTGGATCCCCTTAGAATGACACCAGAAACTAAACCAATTGTTGAAGTCAATCATTTTTTTTATATATTGTGGTGGTATCCTTGGTGAAGATTTATTGTCACAATATGAAGCTTTAATTAAAATTATAAAATCCATTGAGAATTCTAATCCAATTAAATGAGTCGAAAGCCTTTTTGTTGTCTAAGCTATAAAAGATATTTCCTCCTTTCTGTTGTTAATATAGCCAATTAGGGTCAAAGTTCTTTTTAAATTATCTGGTGTCTTTCTGTTTGGTATAAATCCTGTTTTGTCACCACATAATAATTGCGGAATATGAATTTTTAACCTACTGACATATACAGAGGCAAAAATCTTATAACCCACATTTAATAACGATATTGGCCTATATGCATTACAACTAGAAGAATCTTTACCTAGTTTGATAAAGATGTGATTAATGAGTATTACAAAGTTGGTGGGAATAGTTTATATATATTTTTTTCAATAATAAGTCTTTATTGTTTTACCATTTTCCATACAAACTTAAACAAAACAAAAATATTAATACGTTCTAGCTATTATGTCTAATAAAATCACAAAAACATATATACAATATTTACATGAATGCTTCCAAATGTAACATCAGATTGTACAAAAACATATGAAAAGAATTATAAATAGATCAGATATCTCAATCTTTTACTTATTAATAACTTTTTCCTTAAAGAATATATATGTCTCACACTGCACTCGATCTCTATATATTATGCCAATATGATATTAAAAATTTGCTCCCATATCTTTCGATTATTGATATTTTTATTATGATCCTTCAAAAGTAGTTTGTGGGCTAATATGTGTCTTATTGCTAAAGTCCTAAAATTGTCCCATGACGTTTGAGATGGATTTAACCAGTTTGTAACTATATAAAGTTTCATTAATAAAAAAATATTAATAAATATA
Source organism: Protopterus annectens (assembly GCF_019279795.1). NCBI lineage: Eukaryota > Metazoa > Chordata > Ceratodontiformes > Protopteridae > Protopterus > Protopterus annectens. Next base: position 239,748,867 of record NC_056726.1, read on the forward strand.
GTGATTTGGGATCTAGGAAATTGTTTTGGAGAAATATGTAATATCATGAATTCCCATGAAAGTGTTGAACTTTGATATCCCATCTTTTGAAGTTGTAATTTTAAGGAATTCCAAAGTTTATAAATACATTTACAACTCCAGAACATATGAAGAATATCTGCTGCTTGATCTGTACAATATGGGCAGTTTGGAGATTTTTTAGGATTAAACTTGTGCAATCTGAGGCGTGTATAATAGGCGTTATTAAAAATCATAAGTTGAGTATACATTCATTTTTGAAAAGATATTGATTTCATTGTTAGATTAATTGACTTCAGAAACTGCTTTTCTTCTGTAAGTGGCAGTTTATCCCTCCAATATTTTGACATAAGAACTGTATTCTGAAATTTAAGATCCTTTATTAGTTTATTAGTGGCTGCTATCAATTTGACGTCTTGTTGAAGAGTTTGCCACAAATTGAAACATTTTGTTATTTCCTCATCTTTAATTTTAAAGTCATCAAAGTAACTTATAGAGAGTTCTTTCTGCCTCAAAATAGTTAAATATGATTTGGGCAGATTCATTTCTTGTCTTATTGTATTAATGGACTCCTTTAAATAGGGATATATATCAAGTAAGGTTAAATTCATCATAAGAGGAACATTTTTAAGATTTATTAATTTATTATTAATTTTCAAGTTAGGATTTCTATGAAAAGGTTGGAAGACCATCATATGCTGCATAAGATTTAAGGATTCAAATAAATTTTGTAATGACATTATATATAATTTAATGTGATCCATTATATCATATAATTTAAGCTTTTGCTTTCTTAAGAAAGGTACTTATTTGGGGTTAATATTCAAATTCAAAATGTGTTTATAGTTCAAAGTTACCCACATTGGTGACCATTTATTACTAAATATGTCATAATTGGCAATTCTTAAGATTCTGTTCAAGTTTATTATTAAATATTAAGTTTCAAAATTTGGTAAATCCAATCCCCCTTTATTTTTTGGAGTCATCAATTTATCATATGATATCCTGGTCTTTTTTGGGTCCCAAATAAATTTAGCCAATTCCCTGTGAATTTGTTTAAAAAAACCCTTGGAAATTAACACTTGAGCAGATCTAAATATATATATTAATCTGGGTAAAACATTCATTTTAATAATTGCATCTTTTGCTAATACCAGTAACTTTAAATTATTCCATCTCTTAAAATCAAATAGTATGTGATCCCAGACTAATTTAATGTTAGTGTTATAAAAATCCTTATCATCTGTAGAAAAGGTAATACCCAAGTATTTAATTTTATCTTCAGATTTTACCTGCCCCGCCAATGGGAGAAGCGAAAAGGGTTTAGGAGTTTTTAAAGGAAATATGCTTGTTTTTTTAAGATTAATTTTGTAATTAGATATTACTGCAAAGTCCTCCACCGCTTTCAGTAATTTTTCAGTGTCTGAAATTGGTGTTGTGCAGTATATATTAAGATCGTCTGCAAACGCCATGGATATTTTTTTCCATATAATATAGGGCATTATGATATACATTCTGTTTAATATATAAAAATAAAGGCTCTATGTATATATTAAACAACAAGGGAGACAAAGGACAGCCCTGTCGTGTTCCATTTTAAGTTGTATTCTTTTAGAAAACTTTTGTTGATATATAAAGTGGTGTAAGGATTAGTATATAAGATTTGTAACCATAAGATAAATTCCTGGGGTATATTAAAATATGGCAAAGTGTCAAACAAGAACTCTATATTAACCCTATCAAAAGCCTTTTGCACATCAATTATGAGTGCATAAATATTTAAATTCTTTTGTTTAGCATAAGAGATTAATGAATGTAGTGTTAATGTATTGTCGCTTGTTTGTCTGGCAGTTACAAAACCAGCTTGTTCACTAGAGATTATTTGATTCATTATTCTTTTCAATCTATTAGCCAAAATAGAAGTCAAAATTTTCATATCAACATTTAGAAGTGAAATTGGTCTATAATTATCAGGATTCTGGGTATCAGCATTTATTTTAGGTATAAGAATAGTTTTTGATGCGTTAAAATGGAGATCATTAATTTTATTATTAATTATATAATTAAATACAATCAAGAGTATTTTACCAAGAATATCGCAGAAAGTTATGTAGAATTCAGCAGTCAGGCCATCGGGCCCCGGTGCCTTGTATGATTTGAAGTCTTTAATTATATAAGTTATTTCTTCACCCAATATAGGTTTAATTAGGTCTTCTTGGGAAATATCATCTATTTTTGGGAAACTAATTTTCTGAAAAAATTCTTTATTAGACCTGTTTAAGGATAGATCCCTTTGATCAGCATAAATATCAGAGTATATTCTTTCAAAAACATTAATAATATCTTTGGTTTTAGAATATATTGTGTTGTCCAAATGTATTTCAGAGATTAAAGATGCTGTTTTTGATTGATTAATGATTCTAGCTAATGCCCTTTTGAATATGATTAGCATATCTCGCTAACATTTTATGTTCATAAAATGTCAACCTATTATTTTGAATTAAGAAAAGATCTTTTTGACATTTGAATAATTCCGCCTCTGTTTGACTGTTGTAATTCTGAATCAACTCTTGGTCAAGTGAATTTATTTTAACTTCCAAATCTTGTGTCTCTCTAATATGCATTTTTTTATAATATGAAGCTTTTTGCAAGAAGATCCCTCTTATTTGTGTCTTAACTGTTGCCCATTCTATATCAGGAGAATGTTGTGGTTTCTCCAACTTAACTAGTATACTATTAAGAACATCTGTAATTTCATGTATTATTTCTTCTTTATTTAATAGATTTGGGTTTAAAGACCAATTATAACCCCTGTGAGACAAATTATGTTTAGAATCTTTAGAAAAACTTAATGAAATTTTTGAATGGTCCGATAAATAACGTGCATGTATGAGAACTAATGGTTCAAAATTAGCCATTGTTTGTGAAGTCAAAAAGAAGTCTATTCTCGACCACATTTTGTGACACGGTGAATAAAAAGTAAAATTGTTTGTATTGAAATGGTTATTCAGATATTTAAAAGGGTCATATAGTTGAAAATCTTCTTTCAAATCATTTAGTGCAACCACCACTTGCCTATTGAATGACCTTTGTGGACAAGACCTATCCAACTTCAGATTCTGATAGGAGTTCCAATCCCCTCCTATTATTATATAATAGTTATTATATTGGTTTAAAAGCGGGTAAAGTGATGCTATAAAACATTGTTGATTACTACATGGTACGTATACATTACAAAGTAAAATAGGTTTATCATGGAGAGTAGATGAGAGGGTAACAAAGCATCACCTTCCTTCTTTATCTATTTTAGAGTCCAAGATCTTCCCTTGATATTGATTTTTAATAACTATAGCTACCCCTGCACTATTGGTCTTACCTTCTGAGGCTATAACCTCTCTAATCCACTTCCTTTTCTTGATCTCTGCCCATTGATCATTAGTTAGGTGAGTTTCCTGAAGTAGTGTAAAACACGCCCAGACTGCAAAAGTAAATGAAGAAATAATTTCCTCTTCTTTAAGCTCTGGAGCCCTTTTGTATTCCATGAGTCTATTTCCCACATTTTACTCTGTTATTCATTATTACAAACCTTTAAAAAGAAAAGGTCGAATGTACTCAGAGACATTTTAAAGATATATATGGTTTGGAAGCATTCTTGAAATCCTGTCCCATACCAGTGCCTACCCACTCTACCCTTGGACCAGGACATGTATAGGTCTTGTACAGGGTAAATAATTATAATAATTACTAATATAAACCTTGATATAGTCTTCTGGTAACAATAAATGACACATATAATATAAGCAGAACCTATAACAACTAACTCTAATTCTATAAAGTCTAATCTAAACATTCCCTACTAAACACCACTATTAATCAACATCTCTTGTATCAGTTATTTTTGAGTAAATCATATAAAAAATTATTTATAGAATAACATATATAAGTTTTTTCATAACTTTGATTGTCTAACTAGAAACCTCATATAAGTATTGATTAAGCTATCCTGATAAAAATATTTCTGTCTAAAAACAGCCAAACAAAGCATTATATATATATCTGCTGTGTAGAGATAGTTAACTTTCTTGATTTCTAAATACACCTCTAGTGAAACAATACAAATTACATATAATAAAACCTCTTGCTTATAAGATAAAATGAGAGTTCAATTTTTATTCAACATTATTTTCACTTGGTCAAACAGCAAACAAGGGAAAGAGAAAAAAAATAATAATAATAATAATAACCTGCATTATTGTAAAATTATAGTCCTATAAGCATCCAAAAAACCCAAATAGTTAATTTCCCCAATATCAATATTAACAGTAGGCAATATCAGATGTTTTAGCTAATGACATCAGCAGTTATCAGTATTATAACTAGACATCTCAGATATCTGGGTCTTTACTATATGACAGAAGAAAAAAAAAAGTGTAGTATCCAATATAATTACCATATACAGACAACTTAATGATATTAAGGGAATAACTGGTTCTTTTCATCAGACTCTTGCCCTAAATGCTTACCTGTCTATCCATTCCTTGTTCAGCATTAATATATTTTAAAATTAAGAAAGTTTGATCATTAGGGGAACTAAAATTGTAACATCTTGTAAATATGTGCTTAAAGTACTATTACACAACATCCTTCAATGTTTCTTTTACTTTTATTCAGACCAGCATAGTCCTCCTCGGTTTTCCAAGCCTGGAAAGCAGTCCAGACGATCGCGAAGGGGGAACCTTAATAGCAACGGACTCCCGGAAGTGCCACAATGAATATCGCACCCTCAGAAGCACCACAATCATTTCCTGTTTCTTCGTAGAGGAGCAGCCTTCGCAAAGGCTGTAAAACTTCGGGAAATACTCATGAATGTCCAGGATTTAAAAAACGAGCTCTTATCTCAACAAAGAGGGGCCTAACACAGAAAAACAAGCAAACAAAGGATTACCAAGACCTCGATCCACAGCAGCAGCTAAATCCGACATTGGATGCCATGCCAGTCGCAACGGAAAGCCAGATCAAGTCTCTGAAGCAGGTAAAGCCTTGAAAAGCTTCAAAAAGGTTACTTTTGCTTCATTTTTTGATGAAACCGAATATTTGGACCCATCAACTGTGAATATTAATGTATTGGGATATTTCATCTGAAACTTTATGTGTTTTTCAATAAGAAATTTACAATAAGGGGATAACATTTGTCTAGCTTGCCTGATTTGCAGAGGTAAGTCCTGAGTCACAGAAATTCTATTATTGTTCCACATAACATATCCTCCATTTTTTTTAATAGTTGAGAGAATCTTGCTAACATCTTGATAATTCAGTATTTTAACATATACAGGTCTTGGGCTGTTAGAAGCCTGTGCTTCCCTCAAAGCTCTGTGTGCTCTTTCTATGATTATTTGTTTTGGCAAATCAGGATCTTTAAAAATAATTGTAAATATTTGTAGGATGGATGTAATTAAGTCATTATATTGTACAGACTCTGGTATTCCTCTGACAATTATGTTGTTCCTTCTAGATCTTGCCTCTAAATCAGTTATTTTAGCTTGAATAGTTCGAATATCCAGCTCATGTGCATCTGATTTTTTTGCTAACAGGTTTATTTTATCTTCATTGTCTGCTATCCGGGCTTCACTTTTATCCATTCTCTCAAGAATTTGAGTACAGGAGATTCCGAAAGTTTGTACTTGTACAGTTAATTCTTTCAGAGCTTCTTGAATGGGTAACAGAGCAGTTTTGATATCCTCCATGTTCAGCATTTGATCAGGTTTAGTTTTAGTCTCTGGTTTTGATTGTTCCTGTTGTTTAATAATTTTTTGTCGTTTCGAAGTAACATCTTTTTCCGGTGATTGCAGTTCTGACAGTTTCGTTTTTGTAGTAGTTGTGTCCATATTTTTGTCTTCCTTCGACATTTTGTATCAGTAGTGGAACTCAGAGTATACTGAATATACAGTTCCTTTGTTTGAGAGTCTCTTCAGAGGCAGGTAATCTGTAATAATCCTATTAAATAGTATATTTTCCCTTAGTTTGTTCACTTCTTGAAGGTTAGATGAATGAAGCTGCAGTTATTTTTACCAAGATTTATTGTTTAAAAGTTCTTGATATCACTTCAGGGTTTAGATTTCCACAGGTTATATGCAGAGATGTAGATCAGTAGTGTTTACAGAATGGCAGCCATCTTTGAATCCGGGAATAGTTTATATTTTTTGAAATTCTAAGAAGACGAATGAAACATATTTAAAATATTTTCTGGAAATATCTTATACAACTCACGAAGAATTACATCTATGCCTGGCGCTTTTTTTAAATATCATTATTACTTTAAGTCCCTTAATCTTATATTGTATTTCCTTCAAACTAATAGGTTTTTAAAATGTGTCAATGCCTTCAGATGGAAACTTTTTACTCAATTTGTATTTTAAAAAGCACTTTTTGGTTGTTTTAATGTGATTCGTTTTTGAAAGTACCTTTGCCCTCTTTATTAGATTATAAATTCCTTTAAGATTCATAATATAGGAAGAAAGGTTGTTTCCATTTTGATTGACATTTTATGATGCAAAAATCTATTGATGTTTACTATTTATATATTTAACTGTATCTATGAGACTATGATCGCCTTTCTGTACTTTTAATTTTGCAGAATTCAACTGATTTTTCAAACTTAATAAATCTTTATCTCACTCTTTAGTTTTGTTTTAGTATCATACTAAAATATCTCTGTATAGACATGCTTTAAAAGAATCCCAAATCATGATTTTAATGCATTTATTTTCATTACAGTTCAAAAAATATTCAACTTATTTACCAAGCCTGGCTTAAAAAAGTCTTTTAATGTTATTATATAACTGAGTATTATATTAGTTATGCCACCTTTCCTGAAATTAATTGTTAAATTAAAAATTAATGCATTATGATCAGAGAATGGGTATAAAATTACTTTGAAAATCTTCATTTTTGTTATCAGATCATTTGAAACAAACTGTCTATTCTCAGCTATTTGTCAAAGGGATATGAATAGTGAGTAAAGGTCAATGAATTTACTTCCCTAATAGAGTCTAACTCTTTCAAGAATATCAATCAATGTTAATGCTTTTGCTGAAGCCAAGATTCTAGGACTTTTCTTGCACTAGTATCTGATGTTTGTAAGATACAACTGAAATCCCCTCCTAATATTAAGCTTCCTTCCATGTTAGAAGGAAGGATATCTAGGTATTTGTAGCATATATGTCTCCTAAATCTGATACTCAATACATATTTGCCAAAGAGATTATCTGTTGTTGTGCTTTATTATAACCATAGCAAACAGTCCTTCTTTGTCTGAATATTTAAAAATAGCTGAGGCATTAAGGGCTTCTTTTTCCAAAATATTGCTACTCTGCTTCATTGATGTCTGCATGAGAAGTGAACCAGATTTTCATGACTGCATAGAGTAAAGTTTTCTCCAGAGTCATACAACATATGTGTTTCTTAAAGGAACACAACACCCAGCTTATTAATTTTCAAATATTTAATCAATCCACTTTTTATGGCTGTTATTTAAACCATTGACATCTAAAGAAAGAAAATGTATGTTAGCCATTCTGGATTAATATAAATGTTACCACTCAATACTTATTAAAGAGAAATTATCTCTACCTCTTTCCTAAATGTTCCTTGTTATAAGAGTACTAGAATAAAAAAAAATCTGATTTTTAAGAAATTCTAAAAAGAAATTACAGCACACCTTTACATAATATCATATTTAGAACATTGCCACCCAGTCTAAAGATCTAAGCCTCATCTGTAGCATAAACAAAACACATTGGAGGTCTGAGATATTACCTTTTCTCTGGAGCAGACTCTCTATTCATGTGAAACAGATCTCTTTCCAAGCCTATTCAAATGCAATTTGGACCAACAGATTGAAAATTGCAAAGTTACCCCTGGCTTGTCACCTGTGGCCCTTATTGATAGGGCAGTTTGTAAATGCTCTAAGGCACAGGCATTTACCAAAGCCATTCTAGCCAGTGGGCATTGATAACTGGGAAATTTGGGACATGAATGGCTAGCTTTAAAAGGCTCTAGGGCGGTTAGCATAGTAATCCCCCATGATCTTATATTAAGGTATAACAAAAATCAATTAAAAAAATGTATTGGAATTATCTGTTACTAGTCTCATTAGAGAAACTGAAGTACCACTTACCTAGATTTGATATTCAAAAATAAATCCTTCCTAAAAATATTGCACAATAACTATAGGAATCAATCAGAAGAGGTCAGAAAAGATTAGGAAAAGGGAGTGTAGATCAACAATATACAAATAAATATGTTCATATGTTCATAGATTAGTACTGGGCTAACTGCCCTTGTGTGCCATTTTAAGCCTAGCCAATTACCCCCTGTGACAATCAAACCATGTACTTTGTGTCTATAAGGCAAACACCTTAACCATTATGCCAACTTTCTAATGGGAGGGCATATGTATCCCAAATATGCAACAAAGTCTAGAAGACTTAGGATTTTTGCTTTGAGGTGTTTGTATAGGTACTTTTGTACCGGAAGCAAACTACTAAGAATTTTTTCTCAGGTAAATGGTGAATAGAAGAGGTGTGATGGTACAAAAAGAGTTACCTGGGAGTGTACGATTTTGGAGTGTAATCAGTTGTCAGACTTTAAAAATTCAACACAGAGTACTCTATCAGGAATACTGGATGAGCAAATGGGTGTGACTAAGGAAATAATTTTTTGAGCTGGGATGCATGATCTGAATTGACTAGAGATAGTAAAGCCTTGTTAGGTTTAATTCTGGTAGCTGCCAAAAAGCAGTCACTAGAAAATGGAAATCAAAATGTGTAAATCAACCATACTTGAAGTACTGAATATTGTAACACAGATAAAAGAAGAGGAAGTAGGATCTTTAGAAAAGGGTAGAGGGAAATTTCATAGAAAAATGGAAATTGAAGGAACAACACATGCAGAAAAATGTTTTGGAGGGGGAATCTGGTTTAAGGCAAGACAGGAATTGAGCAATGTATGTAATGTTGGATTGATTACATTGTTGAGGGGAATATATGTGATGTATAATGTTTGTAAATGAGAACTTGTTAACATGGTTTGTTTACTTTATTTGTTTACTTTTATATAAATATAAGTTGGCCTATGTGATAAGTGATAATTCAATAATGTTTTTAACTAACTATATAATCCATCAAACTACCACAAGAGGGTTAAGAATAAACATTAATTGAACTATTCTGAATTAATCCTTTAATAAATATTTCAGAATATATTTCTATATAAAAAGTACATAGTAAACTTAATAATTAGTTAATAAATGGTAAATTTAGCAGATCTCAAAATTTGTTCCATACACTACAATCATTTAATAAGATTGGAGATCTTATTAAATGATTGTAATGTATGGTGTATGCTGATTATGCTCCAATATTTAGAAAAAAGCAAACTGGTTAAGCACTGGGGTGGCACAAGACCCAACTGCAACACATGTTAATCACCCCCTACTTATATTGTTAAGGTCAGGTATAGCACCAGGCAGTAAAATCTTCCAGTACTGACTAGCAAATGACAATGGCAGAAATAAAAGATCTCTTTCTGCCTGCTGCCCATACTGGTAACGTCCCCAACTTCTCAAACAAATTCAGTTCATAACAGGATGCATTAGCATCCACTTCCTGAAGGATACAAACTCTGAAAATGACAAATTCAGTCCTCAGTGGTTTGTCCAAAAAAAACAGATTTTATGAGGAACAGACCAAAAATGCGAAGCAATAATCTGAACATCCTGTGAAAATCTAAACAGTTGAGAGGTTTGAAAGATGAGTGTAAATGTTTGACTACATTACACTACCTATCTGACAGTGTTTTATGGCTTTGAAAGTCAGGAATACACTTAGCAATTTTTTTTTCAGATAAAGCTACATGCACTACAAAGAATTGTGATCGGCTTGTCAATCATAATCTTCAATTGTGTTCTCAACATGGATGCCAAGATTCACCATTCAAGCTTTTCTCTGGAGGTGAATTTCTTGGCATCCGTGTTTCAAACACATAATAAGCGGGTTATGATAGGTGAACTGATTATAATCCTGTGCTGTAACATTATTTACAAAACTGTTCTGTTTCATTAATCTCCATGCACTCCTCTTTTCTGTCTGCTTCTCTTCTTCTACCTTTAGCTTCCTTCTATTTACCATATTTGTTAAATGCATTGTAATATATTATTATGCATGTAAATTGATAACTATATGTACGATCATCATAAGTAATAAAGGGTAACAATATTTGCCCAAGTATGAGAATTTTATAAACATAAAAAGAATGTTCTTTGAGTAATATAAATAATGTATATAAATAATAATAATATGGGCAGTTCATAAAAGTAATAAGGACTATCAAGTGTTACCTGAATATAAGTGAAGTAATGAACAATGTGTCAGTAGCATATTTGATAGTTTCTAGACAAACACATCCAGACCAGGAAAAAACACTAATTGTAATATAAATACAAATTAGAAACATACCAAACATAGTAGGCAAAGAGATGAAACACACTAACAAAATCTTGTATGATCAAGTTTAAGAAATTAAAGTACTACCATTACAGCCTTATTATTGGTTTTATTATTATTACTATTATTCCAAGATCACTATTATTTTTATTTTAAATTGGTTTCTGTATAAAAAATAAAAAACTCATATTCTTTAAAATAATAGAAAGTCAAAGGTTCTTGTCTTCTTATATCACTTAATGCAATACAACAAAGTTCAGAAAATAAAGCCTCATGGGAAGTGAATCAAATAATGCCTGTGTGAAGAGCCTTTATTACAGCTCATACTATATAATAACTTCTTCAGAGAGATTCTTTAATTATCCATGAAAAAACACAAATCAAGAAAGTGAATCAAGCACCTCCAACTCATCACTTACCTATAACTCATTCAACTTTTCCTAATAATATAGCTTTTTCTTTTATTTTCTGTCAGAAATGTAATATTCAACAATTATGTTACTAGAATTCTAATTTAGGACTCTGTGATTCTGTGTAAAATCACTCAACATCAAATCAAGTTATGTGACTTCTATTCCAAATCCCTGGTACTGTAAAAATATAGACACAATGGTAACACAGTACTGTATAATCCCATTAGCATAACTAATTCCAAATAAAAAACTGAATAAAGCACAACAAATATAGTCATGTAGAAACCAGATACAACTTCAAATGAAGTTCGGACAGAGCAGTAACATAGTTCAGATTCTAGCTCTTCATTACTTCCTTTAAAAAACTTAACTTGTTCCACTCAGTGTCTAATAGTTATATTAAATAGAAGAATGGAACAGATTACTAAAAGCTGCATGGCACACAGAAATACCCATCCAAAACATGAGACACAAATGTTAGTTACAATTGCCTAGAGTCACCAAAGCACCCAAGCAATCCAATATGAGCAGAAACATATCCAAATAAACAAACCATCACAATAGCCATGCATCATAGGCAACAAAAATATGTGATCATCATGAAAATATTCCCAAAAAACAGCACTGCTATATACAAAACATCTGCCATTTCATGAATCATAGCCCAAGTTTTCATCATTCCTCCACAATCAAAAACACAGAAAGACTGTGTAACAGAACAACAAACTCCTTTTGATTTACTCCATAATGCCAATTCACGTTAAAATCAAAAAGGAAATAACAAAGCCAAACAAGAAGCATTTATGCATTGAAAAGCTAGTCATTCACCGTACATCACAGACTCCACCAAAACTGAATTTATAAGCGAAATATCAAGAGTTAATTAAAACTCAAATAAAACCAGTAATGTAAAAGCAGTTAAAATAACTCTGGGTAATAACCAAAATAAGTAACTGTTGTTAAAATATGCAGAAACCGTGTGTGCACTGTCAGGTAATCAAGCTATACTATTAATTTATCAATTACTATTACCTGTTTCATTACTTAGAAATGGGAATCTTCAATTTCCCATATATCGGGGTTGTAATGGTGTATTCTTGCATATTGAGATTTAGCAAATGAAGTACAGTAACTTGTACTGAATTGATGACATAACTATAAATTAAAATGAAAAACTAAAATATGAAAAAATGAAGATATTCTGCGTTTTAGCTTCATGTGTATAAACATCATTCCATGATCATCAGATTACATTGCTCAACTTTCAGTGGGGAGCATAAGAAATGTTATCATTATGTAATACTATGTAAGAATTAAATTTCTGAAGTTAAACTAAAAGCAGTATATGCAAAACCAAAAGAGCCCTTAATGCACTTTTAAGCCAATAGGGCTTCCTGAATATTTAGGAGACAATTAACACAGCCCCAATGGGTTTTTTTTGTTTGTTTTTTCCTTATTTGAAATTAATGAAAATAAATGAATATAATAAAATAAATAGTTAACTAAATCAAAAGCAAGAGTTATAGTAAGAACCCGTTTCCTGTGCTGAACATAAGGTTTATTCATTCAGTGCATGAACAAGATTTCTTACCTTTCTTTTGAGAGATAAAGGAGAGTGTTGTGAATCCCAAGAATAGCATTATAAAACATATGAGGTAAGCAATGATAAAGGAATGAGACTTCCTTAATATTCAAAATAAGGAGACTATATTGATAGTAAAACATTGTAAGAATATTCAAATACAAGTTCATGACTTCTTTTGTTTATTTTTGTGTGATGAAGGAGTCTTGAGTCTCTTATGATTTACTTCCGTCCAGCCACTGATAAAACCAAACAGTGGTAATAAAACTTCAGCATCTGGACTACATTTACTATTATTTCAAAAAATAAAAAAATAAATGACCAGAAACAATTAATGGAGCTAAATGACCACAGATACACATTTATTTTCACTTTTGTTAACCAACTAAAAGTCAGGGAATGAGTGCAAGGCAGGATTTTTAGGGAGAGCATACTAAAAATTGAATAAACCCATAATTGTTACTAAACTATTCACACTTGTCAATGTATATCCCTACTAACAAAATGTTTTTCAACATTTTATTATATTTATTTTTTTAAAGATTTATTTCTTTTTTTTGTGCCACTCATTTATCATCACTGCCTTGACTCTCCACAGCTAATTAGACTCAGTCATTTACCCCTCACTGGGGTTAACAGCCATTCAAATGAGGCAGTCATCTAGGAAGCCATGAGGGAATTTTTGATATAGCCTGTATACCTGCTCATTGAGGGTGGGGTCTAAAATGCATTCCAGTTAATTCAAGGACCTTGCAATGCTGGCTTCTATCAACAGGACACGTGTACTTCTAAACACCTCCTCCTTTCAAGCTACACCCCCTCAGGTAATAAAGAGCAAATATAAGCCATCCTTCTGCTCTTTATCATAATTTGCATTGTAATAGGCCATACCAGCATCATTCCCTTGGAATGGGCAAGCTGAAAAAAGACACTGACTCACTTTCCCCAGTACCCAGCTTTATCAGCATCTGACATACCACCTGCATTGCCCCAAAGTTTGCAAAGCTGACTATGTTGATACCCTATCCACTAAATGAAACCGTGTTTGCTTTTGATGTCAAAGTTAACTCCAATACCTTCCTCATGTACTCATCTCCTCAATCTATTAAAGTATAGATGACCTACCAGTCATATTTGTTGTGGGTTCTTTTCTAAAACATTTATGTTATAAGCAGTAGATCTTTGACAAAAGCATAATCAACAAACTCAATCATCAAATATGAATAGGCACTGTTGTATACTCGATTACATAACAGTTATAAAGAAAATGAGAATATGTGGAATTCACATTCCATAAGAACCCAGCATTTATACACACCTGAGCAATATGATCAGCCGAATTCTAAACATCCTATCTATGCTTATAGCTACCTATGAAAACCACAAGAATACATATATAACTATAAAAATATTGTGTTAACTTTATCCCTAAGGTCTCAAAACCTTCTTAAAAGTGTTTTATAGTTTGTGAGCATTTTCATGAGTTTAAAGATTGCTGGATATATTTTCCCAAGTCATTAAATATATCAGAGCCCTGTTCAATCAGTATTTCCTTTTAAAAAAATTTCCCTAAGCTGCTATTTTATTAACTGTAATATTTGCATCCAAAGCTAAATTATCCATTTTGATATTTACAAGGTAATCAATACAATACCTTTCAGTATGCACAATAAAATTGATTTTTAATGAGTTGAATTTTGGAATATTACTGTAAAATATTTTATGAACCATCCATTTTATTTAGACAGAGAGTACATTCTGAAATGACTGTAACCCCAAAAGCAACTAAATCATGAGGAATACAACATAAAATATGGAGGATCATGATCTGCTTATGAAAAAAAAATTGGCAAAAGGCAGATAGCTGAAAGATGTTAGTCATCTGCTTTAGCCCTCACTTCAAGCTCAGACCAGAAATGTGAAGCATGTGCAGATATCGAGGAGGCCAGATGGATTACGGAACTGTAGAAGGGCAGATGGATTACAGAACTATAGGAGGGCAGATGGATTACAGAACTGTAGAAGGGCAGATGGATTACAGAACTATAGGAGGGCAGATGGATTACAGAACTGTAGGAGGACAGAGGGATTACAGAACTGTAGGAGGACAGATGGATTACTGTAGAAGGACAGTTGGATTACAGAACTGTAGGAGGACATATGGATTACAGAACTGTACATGATAGATGGGTAATATTCTGACAGAGGCTGAAAAACTATGATGTTAAGATTAGGAGTTTCCTTAGAAATACTAAGTGGAGATTTCAGAACAACAGTTTACCATTTTCTAGTGGCACCCTATTATTTTTGTTAAAGGCCATCTGTCATACAGCTTTTAAGTAAAATTTGAATGTCAGGCTTCAAAGAGTAGTTTGTTTAATTCTTTTTTAGACAGAACTGCAACTCTGAGCCACATTGTGAAGCTGAGTTATAAGGTGGACATCTGAGAGTGATAAGACATGCATAAAAACATTGAGTTCATATTAATTCTGCAGCTGCAATCAGTGGCCTATACAACTCTGTTAATCTAGGAAAAAAATGGAGACAAAGCAACCATACCTAGCCCACATGTTGCCATAGACAAGCAGTAAAACATACCAGAAGGAGAAACAAGAGTTCACAGAAAATCAGCTGGATGTGTGAAACAAGATCTTCATACAGATATCAGTAATGATGCTATTATGACACTCTTGGGTTTGGATTAAAGGGCTCTTGGGTTTGGATTAAAGGGAAGGAAAACAGTGACAGTTTGGGGGATTTGCCCTTTAATTAACTCAAACAAAAAACTATTCTGCATATGTTAAACCCTGCCACAGTTCATGGTAAAATTGTAGCAAGTACTTCATTGAATGTGTGTAAGTGAAACAGTTTGATTAAATATTCCAGACTGCATTCATGTACAGGAAGTCAAACTTCCTGATTAAAAAATATCACCAGTTAATCTGTTAAAACCTTTAATCAAACTAATAAAGCATTTCGCTTACTTTGCTGTTTTATAAAGGGCTAGCATTAATGGTAAAATTACAGAAAGCAGAAGTCATATTATCCAATTGAGGGAACCTTTGATTAAATAATGTAGTCCATAATTTTCTAATAGTATCTGCCTGAAGTAAAATTTCTAGTCTGCCTGTGAAATCCTTGATCAAATTAATGAACAGTTTTAGCTTTCATGCATAATAAAATGTAAAAAGCAAACAGTGTAACTTCAGCAGTCCCTTGATTAAATAATATAGGCCAAAGTCCTGCATTTTTAATAAAAACCTCTTATAGCAAAATCTACAGCTAGTCAGTACAACCCTTCAATAACTTTAATAAATCATTTGTTTCCTTAAAACCTCTAGAATTCACAATGAAATTGGGGAAGGACAGCAGTAATTGTATATTAGTCCATGTTTTGATAGGGTACGCCACAACCTTACACTTCTAATTAACCCTATATATAAGCTAAAATGTCACATCTATCACTTTTATGACACTGTAATTGTATATTTTAACTCACTTAAATCTGGAAACCAGCTTGCAAAACCAAACAAGCACAGGAAAACTCCATAAGGCCCAACATTCACAAGACTGTAGATTAAGGTTGCCTGCAAGCAGCACCATACAGCATGCCATTACCTCTCTGACATTTTTTCATATCCACTGTATACTGTTACCCTAATAAGGATTTGTGCACAATGAAAAAACTGATTCTGCATCTCTGCTATCCCTTCCATATGTCTGCAGTTATGCCTAGTAGTGTAGCCCCACTGTAATGTATGCAGTTTGTATTCTGATACTAATAGGTTCATAGGTTCATAGATTAGTACTAGGCTAACTACCTATTTGGGCCATTTTAAGCCTAGCCAATTACCCTATGTGAGAATCAAACCCTGCACCTTGTGTCTTCAAGGTAAACACCTTAACCATTATGCCATCCTCACTGATAGTGGCTGTAGTCCCATTCTAGTGCATGCAGTTTGTATTTGATACTGACATCCTGATAGTGGCTGTAGCCCCACTGTAAGGCATGCAGTTTGTATTCTGATATTTATTTATTTGCCACTTGTTTACCGGGTTGGTCTGGCTGGGCAGATGCCCTTTTTCAGCTGAGACCCGAAGAGAAAAGCTCCATTACAGCATTGCATTTTTTTTTTTTTACAAACAATTAAGTATTTAAGCATACAATCATGAGGAGATACATACAGCAAAAATAGATTAATTTTGTACAATGTATGAAGAGAAAGAAAAGTTGAACATAGACACGAACTGTTATGTGTCATACAATCACAGATTCATCATAATCATTATTGATTGGGAATTACTAACCTAGGTATAGGAGTAGTGAGGCCTGCAGTGCCAGAACGGAAGTTCCTGGCACAAGGGAAAAGAAAAAGAAGAGGTATAGAGTATAAGCGGGGGAGAGAGATCGGAGGTAGAAGTATATAATGAAGATAGGAGTAACAAGGGAAGGCAAGGCCCAAGAGCAGAGCAGGGAACAGAAAATACAATAGGAATAGATATCTGTAAGAAATAGGAGTTGAAAGGCAGGATGGGGGAGAGGAGGAAGAGTTCAAATAGGATCATTACATGGGGGGGGGTCCTGGAGTTAAGCAGATAGTCCTTAATAGTGAGTTTGAAGTTGCCAGAGTTTTGTATAATTCTGATATGAAAAGGAAGTTTGTACCAAACGGAAGTAATGGAGTAGCTATACAGCATTTTCCCTATGGATTTATTTGGTTTAGTGATTTGGAGGAGGTGTTGGTTGGGGCTATGGAGTTCCCAGTTGGGGACATACGGTCAGATGATGGTTGCTAGTAATGGACAAGCTGCAGGTTGATGGAGGATCGTATGTGTCAGAAGGAGCTGAGGCAGAAGGACCTGATTATGGAGTTCTAACCGGTGGAGTTTTGTAAGGAGAGGCAGTGATGTGAGTGATAGGGGAGATTAGTAGCAAATCTAGCTATTTTGTTGTAAGTTCAAGTTTGGTTGACAAATTTTTTTGGAGATAAGTGAAAATTGGAGTGGCATATAATAATGTTGGTAGTAGGCAGGCTTGAGCTAGGGACAGTTTAGATTCTTGCGTTAAGAATTTTTTATTTCTGTAAAGCAGTTCAAGTTTTTGGTGTCTTATTTATGCAGTTATTGATGTGGATGTCAAATTTAAGTTCCTCATCTATAAAGACCCCAAAAAGTTTAGTGTGAGATTCGACCTTAATATTAGTGTTGTTTACAGAAGAGACAGAGAAGGAGGCTTTGAGGTGTTGGAGGGATTTGGCAAGGAAGAGAAGTAGTTTTGTTTTACTGGGGTTAAGAAGGAGTTGGTTAGTTGTGAGCCATCTTTAAACTGAGTGCAGGGTGTTGAGTGAGGGAGAATAAGTGGGTAGATTGCCAGAGGTTGTGATGATGATGGAGTCGTCGGCATATTGTATGAGTGTGGAGTGGTGGCAGGATTGGTAGAGATTATTAGCAAAGATGTGAAATAGTAGTGAGTCCAGGATGGAGCCTTGGGGAACACCAGCTTGAACGGGGAGGAAAGGTGATGTTGCACAGAGCCATATGACTGACTGAGCTCTGTTTGATAGGTATGAAGAGAACCAGGAGATAGTAGAGATAGAGAGCTTAAAGGAAGAAAGTTTGGAGAGAAGGAGGTCATGGGACATAGTGTCAAAAGCTTTAGAGATCAAGGAAAAGGGATGACGCTAGTCTGTTATTGTTAAGAGATGAAGCAGCAGTGAGTGAAGGACAGTAATGCTGTAGTAGTGCTGTGATGTGGTTGGAAGCCATGTTGTGTTGGTCTGAAGAGATTTTCCTTTGGAGATATGAGATGAGCTGCTTGTGTACACATTTTACCAGAATTTTAGAAAGGGGATAGAATAGCAGTAGGCCTGAAATTGGAGGGGTCAGTGGAGTTACCTCCTTTCTGTAAGGGTATAATATAGGACTTTTTCCAGATGTTAGGGGTAACATTTTCATGAACTGACCTATTGATAAGCATGGTGACTGGATAGGAAATAGAGGGAGCTGCAAGTTTAAGGTATAGAGGAGGCAGGTTGTCAGCAGAGGGAGAACAGGGTTTTAGTTTGTAGAGTAGAGATCTGATAATGGATGTGGGGACAGGCTTGACTGAGAAAGGAGTTTTGTGAGAGGGGAACAGGGGTGTCAAGATAGGTATCCTTGTCTAGTTTAATTAGTTTTTGTATGGAGACTATGAAGGAGTTAAGGAGAGTGGCAGTTTCGAGTGGAGAGCTGTTAGGAGATGGATTAGGAGGAGATGGGTTCCCTGGGTGTAAGAGTTTGTTAATGGTACTCCTGAATTGCTTGGGGTTAGAGTGGGGGTTTTTTGCGGGTCATGATAAAAGGATTTTTTGTCTAGGGTGATTTTTTTTGTGGTGTTTCATAGTTCCCTGTAGTTTTGAAGACTAGTGGGGGTTTTGATTTTATTCCAGATTTTCCATGCATTGTCTCTCTTTTGTATGAGGGAGAGAGTTTCTTTGCTTATCCAAGGAGTATAGCTGGATTTAACCCAAAACTTTCTGATAGGGGTCAGGAAGTTGAGGGTGTTAAGGAAGATGGTATTGAATTGAATGACAGCTTCTTCAATGGAGATGTTAAACAGAAAAGACCAATTTATAGAAGAGAGTGTTTGGTTAAATATATCAGGGTTAAAGTTAGATAGAATTTGATAATCCTTATATTTGTAAGATTTAGGATGTTGAGACAGGTGATGCTGGATGGAGGTAGGGTGATGATCGCTGAGAGTGTCAGGGAGAGTGGAGGCGTTATGACAGTGGTAGGGGTGAGAGGTAAGTATCCAGTCAAGAGTAGAGCTACTGTTAGATTGTTGAACAGAAGAAGCAAGAGAGGTGATGAGTTGAGAGAAACCGAATAGATTATTGGCAACATTGGGGCAGTTAGAGGGCAGAGTGTTCCAGTCGATGTTAACAACTCCTAGAATAATGGTTTTGTAGGAGATGGTTTGAGAAATCCAAGCAAGAAAGTGTTAGAGTATAGAGATGTTATTGCCAGGAGGTATAAATATCGTATCAGTATCAGATACTAAAATACTGATAGTAGCTGTAGCCTCACTATAGTGCATGCAATTTGTATTCTGATACTGAAATCATGATAGTGGCTGCAAACCCACTGTAATGCATGCAGTTTGTATTGTAACACCGATGGACTGATACTGGCTGCAGGCCCACTGAAATGCATGTAGTTTGTGTTCTAATACTGTTATACTGATAGTGGCTGTAAACCCATCTGTAGTGCATGCAGTTTGTATTCTGATACTGATACACATTTAGTGGCTGTAGCCCCACTGTAAGGCATGCAGTTTGTATTCTGATACTGATATACGTTTAGTGGCTGCAGCCCCACTGTAAAGCATGCAGTTTATATTCTGATACCGATATATTAATAGCATCTGCAGCCCCACTGTAATGCATGCAGTTTATATTCTGATACTGTTATATAATAGTGGCTGTAGCCCCACTGTAATGCATGCAGTTTATATTCTGATACTGAAATACTGACAGTGGCTGCAGCCCCACTGTAGTGCATGCAGTTTGTATTCTGGTACTAATATACTGACAGTGGACGCAGCCCCACTGGGGTGTATGCAGTTTGTATTCTGATACTGATATACTGATACTGGCTGTAGCCCCACTGTAAGGCATCCAGTTTGTATTCTGATACTGATATATTAATAGCGTCTGCAGCCCCACTGTAATACATGCAGATTGTATTCTGATACTGATATACTGACAGTGGTTGCAGCCCTACTTTAATGCATGCAGTTTGTAATCTGATACTGATATACATTTAGTGGCTGTAGCCCCACTGTAGTGCATGCAGTTTGTATTCTGATACTGATATACTGACAGTGGCTGCAGCCCCACTGGAGTGCATGCAGTTTGTATTCTGATGCTAATATACTGATTGTGGCTGTATCCCCACTATAATGCATGCAGTTTCTATGCTGATACTAATACACTAATAGTGGCTGTAGCTCCACTGTAATGCATGCAGTTTGTATTCCGATATTGTTATATGATAGTGACTGTAGCCCCACTGTAATGCATGCAGTTTGCATTCTGATAGCGATATACAGATAGTGGCTGTAGCCCCACTGTAATGCCTGTAGTTTGTATTCTGATACTGATATAGTGACAGTGGCTGCAGCCCCACTGTAATGCATGCAGTTTGTATGCTGATACTAAAACACTAATAGTGGCTGTAGCCCTACTGTAATGCATGCATATGCATTCTGACACTGATATACTGATTGTGGCTAGAGCCCCACTGTAATGCATGCAGTTTGTATTCTAATACTATTATACTGATAGTGGTTGTAGCCCATCTGTAGTGCATGCAATTTGTATTCTGATACAGATATACTGATAGTGGCTGTAGCCCCACTGTAATGCATGCAGTTTGTATTCTGATACTGCTATATAATAGCGGCTGCACCCCACTGTAATGCTTGCAGTTTGTATTCTGATACTGAAATACTGTCAGTGGCTGCAGCCCCACTGGAGTGCATGCAGTTTGTATTCTGATACTAATATATGTTTAGTGGCTGCAGCCCCACTGGAGTGCATGCAGTTGTATTTTGATACTGATATACTGATAGTGGCTTTAGCTCCACTGTAATACATGCAGTTTGTATTCTGATACTGATATACGTTTAGTGATTGTAGCCCCACTGTAAGGCATGCAATTTGTATTCTGATACTGATATAACAATAGTGTCTGCAGCCCCACTGTAATACATGCAGATTGTATTCTGATACTGATATACTGACAGTGGCTGCAGCCCCACTGTAATGCACGTAGTTTGTATTCTGATACTGATATATGTTTAGTGGCTGTAGCCCCACTGTAATTCATGCAGTTTGTATTCTGATACTGATATACTGACAGTGGCTGCAGCCCCACAGGAGTGCATGCATTTTGTATTCTGATACTAATATACTGATAGTGGCTGTATTCCCACTGTAATGCATGCAGTTTCTATGCTGATACTAATACGCTAATAGTGGATGCAGCCCCACTGTAATGCATGCAGTTTGCATTCTGATACCAATATACAGATAGTGGCTGTAGTCCCACTGTAGTGCCTGCAGTTTGTATTCTGATACTGATATACTGACAGCGGCTGCAGCCCCACTGTAATGCATGCAGTTTGCATGCTGATACTAATACACTAATAGTGGCTGTAGCCCCACTGTAATGCATGCATATGTATTCTGATACTGATATACTGATAGTGGCTGTATCCCCATTGTAGTGCATGCAGATGTATTCTGATACTGATATACTGATTGTGGCTGTATCCCCATTGTAATGCATGCAGTTTGTATTCTAATACTGTTATACTGCTAGTGGCTGTAGCCCATCTGTAGTGCATGCAATTTGTATTCTGTTACAGATATACTGATAGTGGCTGCAGCCCCACTGTAATGCATGCAGTTTGTATTCTGATACTAGCTCCAGTGTAGTGCATGCAGTTTGTATTCTGATTCTGATATACTGATAGTGGCTGTAGTCCCACTGTAGTGCATGCAGTTTGTATTCTGATACTGATGGACTGATACTGGCTGTAGCCCCACTATAGTGCCTGCAGTTTGTATTCTGATACTGATACACTGATAGTGGCTGCAGCCCCACTGTAACACATGCAGTTTGCATTCTGATCCTGATATAGTGATGGTAGCAGCAGCCCCAATGTAATGCATGAAGTTTGTATTCTGATACTGATGTAGTGATAGTGGCTGTAGCCTCACTGTAATACATGCAGTTTGTGCTCTGAAACTGATATATTGACAGTGGCTGCAGCCCCAGTGTAGTGCATGCAATTTGCATTTTGATACTGATATACTGATAGTGGCTGCATCCCCACTGTAGTGCATGCAGTTTGTATTCTGATACTTATATACTGGTAGTGGTTGTAGCCCCACTGTGTCTTACGCAGTTTGTATTCTGATAACGATGTTCTGATAGTGGCTGTTGCCCCACTGCAATGCATGCAGTTTGTATTCTGATACTAATACACCTCATAAAAGCTGCAGCCCCACTGTAATACATGCAGTTTGTATTGTGATACTGATATACGGATAGTGGCTGCAGCTCCAGTGTAGTGCATGCAGTTTATATTCTGATACTGATGTATTGACACTGGCTGCAACCCCATGGTAATGCATGCAGTTTGTGCTCTGAAACTGATATATTGACAGTGGCTGCAGCCCCAGTGTAGTGCATGCAGTTTGTATTCTGATACTGATATACCTGATACTGGCTGCAGCCCCACTGTAATACATGCAATTCGTAGTTCGTAGTCTGATACTGATATATTAATAGTGGTTGTAGCCCCACTGTAGTGCATGCAGTTTGTATTCTGTTACTGATATCCTGATACAAGCTGTAGCCCCACTGTAGTGCATGCAGTTTGTATTCTGATACTGATATACTGACAGAGTCTGGAGCCCACTGGAGTGCATGCAGTTTTTATTCTGATACTCATGTAGTGATAGTGGCTGTTGCTCCACTGTAATGCATGCAGTTTGCATTCTGATATCCATATACTGATATCTGTAGCCCCAGTGTAATGCATGCAGTTTGTATTCTGATACTCTTATACTGATAGTGGCTGTACCCCACTGTAGTGCATGCAGTTTGTATTCTGATACTCTTATACTGATAGTGGCTGTACCCCACTGTAGTGCATGCAGTTTGTATTCTGATACTGATATACCTGATACTGGCTGCAGCCCCACTGTAGTACATGCAGTTTGTATTCTGATACTGATATCCTGATAGTGGCTGTTTCCCCACTGTAGTGCATGCAGTTTGTAATCTGTTTCTGATATACTGACAGTGGCTGTAGCCCCACTGTAGTGCATGCAGTTTGTATTCTGATACTGATATACCTGATACTGGCTGCAGCCCCACTGTAGTATATGCAGTTTGTATTCTGATACTGAAATACTGACAGTAGCTGTAACCCCACTGTAATGCATGCAGTTTGTATTCTGATACTGATGACTGATACTGGCTGCAGCTGCACTGTGATGCATGCTGTTTGTATTGTAATACTGGTATAATGATAATGGCTGTAGCCCATCTGTAGTGCATGCAGTTTGTATTCTGATACTGATATACTGATAGTGCCTGTAGCCCCACTGTAGTGCATGCAGTTTGTATTCTGATACAGATATACTGATAGTGGCTGTAGCCCCACTGTAATGCATGCAATTTGTATTCTGTTTCTGATATACTGAAAGTGGCTGTAGCCCCACTGTAGTACATGCAGTTTGTATTCTGATACAGATATACTGATAGTGGCTGTAGCCCCACTGTAATGCATGCAGTTTGTATTCTGTTTCTGATATACTGACAGTGGCTGTAGCCCCACTGTAGTGTATGCAGTTTGTATTTTGATACTGATATACCCGATACTGGCTGCAGCCCCACTGTAGTACATGCAGTTTGTATTCTGATACTGAAATCCTGATAGTAGCTGTAACTCCACTGTAATGCATGCAGTTTGTATTCTGATACTGATAACTGATACTGGTTGCAGCTGCACTGTGATGCATGCTGTTTGTATTGTAATACTGGTATACTGATAATGGCTGTAGCCCATCTGTAGTGCATGCAGTTTGTATTCTGATACTGATATACTGATAGTGGCTGTAACCCCACTGTAGTGCATGCAGTTTGTATTCTGATACAGATATACTGATAGTGGCTGTAGCCCCACTGTAATGCATGCAGTTTGTATTCTGTTTCTGATATACTGACAGTGGCTGTAGCCCCACTGTAGTGCATGCAGTTTGTATTCTGATACTGATATACCTGAAACTGGCTGCAGCTCCACTGTAGTACATGCAGTTTGTATTCTGATACTGAAATTCTGATAGTGGCTGTAACTCCACTGTAATGCATGCAGTTTGTATTCTGATACTGATGGACTGATACTGGCTGCAGCACCCACTGTAATGCATGCAGTTTCTATTCTGATACTGGTATACTGATACTGGCTGTACCCCCACTGTAGTGCATGCAGTTTGTATTCTGATACTGATATACTGATAGTGGCTGTAGCCCCACTGTAGTGCATGCAGTTTGTATTCTGATATAGATATACTGATAGTGGCTGTAGCCCCACTGTAATGCATGCAGTTTGTATTCTGTTTCTGATATACTGACAGTGGCTGCAGCCCCACTGTAATGCATGCAGTTTGTATTCTGTTTCTGATATACTGACAGTGGTTGTAGCCCCACTGTAGCACATGCAGTTTGTATTCTGATACTGATATACCTGAAACTGGCTGCAGCCCAACTGTAGTACATGCAGTTTGCATTCTGATACTGAAATCCTGATAGTGGCTGTAACCCCACAGTAATGCATGCAGTTTGTATTCTGATACTGATGAACTGATACTGGCTGCAGCCCCACTTTAATGCATGCAGTTTGTATTCTGATACTAGTATACTGATAGTGGCTGTAGCCCCACTGTAATGCATGCAGTTTGTATTCTGATATACTGACAGTGGCTGTAGCCCCACTGTAGTGCATGCAGTTTGTATTCTGTTTCTGATATACTGACAGTGGCTGTAGCCTCACTGTAGTGCATGCAATTTGTATTCTGTTTCTGATATACTGACAGCGGCTATAGCCCCACTGTAATACATGCAGTTTGTATGCTGATAATGATATATTGACAGTGGCTGTAGCCCCACTGCAGTGCATGCAGTTTGTATTCTGACACTGATATACTGATAGTGGCTGTAGCCTCACTGTAGTGCATGCAGTTTGTATTCTGATACTGATATACCTGGTACTGGCTGCAGCCCCACTGTAGTACATGCAGTTTGTATTCTGATACTGAAATCCCGATAGTGGCTGTAACCCCACTGTAATGCATGCAGTTTGTATTCTGATGCTGATGGACTGATACTGGCTGCAGCCACACTGTAATGCATTCAGTTTGTATTCTGATACTGGTATACTGATAGTGGCTGTAGCCCCTCTGTAATGCATGCAGTTTGCATTCTGTTTCTGATATATTGACAGTGGCTGTAGCCCCACTGTAATGTATGCAGTTTGTATAATGTTTTTGATATAATGACAGTGGCTATAGCCCCACTGTAATGCATGCAGTTTGTATTCTGGTACTGATATACCTCATAAAAGCTGCAGCCCCACTGTAATACATGCAGTTTGTATTTTGATACTGACATACTGACAGTGGCTGCTACTACCAGCTACCAGCCACTATCTGCATATCAGTATCAGTATCAGAATACAAACTGCATGCGTTACAGTGGGGTTACAGCCACTATCAGGTTTTCAGTATCAGAATACAAACTGCATGCACTAAAGTGAGGCTACAGCCACTATCAGTATATTAGTATCTGATACTGCTACGATATATATACCTCCTGGCAATAACACTTTTTTCCTTGGATCTCTAAAACATCTCCTACAAAACCATTATTCTAGGAGTTGTTAACATCGACTGGAACACTCTGACCTCTAACTGCCCCAATGATGCAATTAATCTATTCAGTTTTCTCAACTCATCACCTCATCTACTCATTCTGTTCGACAATCTAACAGTAGCTCTACTCTTGACTGTATTCTTATCTCTCACCCCTACCTCTATTATAATGCCTCCACTCTCCCTGACACTCTCAGTGGTCATCACCCTACCTCCATCCAGCATCACCTGTCTCAACCTCTTAAATCTCACAAATATAAGTATTATCAAATTCTATCAACTTTAACCCTGATATATTTAACCAAACACTCTCTTCTATAAATTGATCTTTTCTGTTCAACCTCCCCCTCGAAGAAGCTGTTATTCAATTCAACAGCATTTTCCTTAACACTCGCAACGTCATGGCACCTATCAGAAAGATTTGATTAAATCCAGCTATGCTCCCTGAATAAGCAAATAATCTCTCTGCCTCATGCAAAAGAGAGACTATGCATGGAAAATCTGGAATAAACTCAAAATCCCCACTAATCTTCAAAACTACAGGGAACTATGAAACACTACAAAAAAAAAACATATCACCTTAGACAAAAAAATCCTTTTATCTTGACCCACAAAGAAACCCCCACTCTAACCCAAGAAATTTTGGAGTACAATTAACAAACTCTTTCACCCAGGGAACCCATCTCCTCCTAATCCATCACCTAACAGCTCTCCACTTGAAACTGCCACTCTCCTGAACTCCTTCTTCGTAGTCTCCATAAAAAAACTAATTAAACTAGACAAGGATACCTATCTTGACACCCCTGTTCCCCCCTCACAAAACTCCTTTCTCAGTCAAGCCTGTCCCCACATCCATTTTCAGATCTCTACTCTACAAACTAAAACCCTGTTCTCCATCTGCTGACAACCTGCCTCCTCTATACCTTAAACTTGCAGCTCCCTCTATTTCCTATCCAGTCACCATGCTTATCAATAGGTCAGTTCATGAAAATTTTACCCCTAACATCTGGAAAAAGTCCTATATTATACCCTTACAGAAAGGAGGTAACTCCACTGACCCCTCCAATTTCAGGCCTATTGCTATTCTATCCCCTTTCTAAAATTCTGGTAAAATGTGTACACAAGCAGCTCATCTCATATCTCCAAAGGAAAATCTCTTCAGACCAACACAACATGGCTTCTGACCACATCACAGCACTACTACAGCATTGCTGTCCTTCACTCACTGTTGCTTCATCTCTTAACAATAACAGACTAGTGTCATCCCTTTTCCTTGATCTCTAAAGCCTTTGACACTATGTCCCATGACCTCCTTCTCTCCAAACTTTCTTCCTTTAAGCTCTCTATCTCTACTATCTCCTGGTTCTCTTCATACCTATCAAACAGAGCTCAGTCAGTCATATGGCACTGTGCAACATCACCTTTCCTCCCCGTTCAAGCTGGTGTTCCCCAAGGCTCCATCCTGGACTCACTACTATTTCACATCTTTGCTAATAATCTCTACCAATCCTGCCACCACTCCACACTCATACAATACTCTGACGACTGCATCATCATCACAACCTCTGGCAATCTACCCACTTACTCTCCCTCACTCAACACCCTGCACTCAGTTTAAAGATGGCTCACAACTAACCAACTCCTTCTTAACCCCAGTAAAACAAAACTACTTCTCTTCCTTGCCAAATCCCTCCAACACCTCAAAGTCCCCTTCTCTGTCTCTTCTGTAAACAACACTAATATTAAGGTCGAATCTCACACTAAACTTCTTGGGGTCTTTGTAGATGAGGAACTTAAATTTGACATCCACATCAATAACTGCATAAATAAGACACCAAAAACTTGGACTGCTATACAGAAATAAAAAATTCTTAACACAAGAATCTAAACTCTCCCTAGCTCAAGCCTGCCTACTTCCAACACTACAATATGCCACCCCAATTTTCACTTACCTCCAAAAAAATTTGTCAACCAAACTTGAACTTACATACAACATACAACAAAATAGCTAGATTTGCTACTAATCTCCCCTATCACTCACATCACTGCCTCTCCTTACAAAACTCCACTGGTTAGAACTCCATAATCAGGTCCTTCTGCCTCAGCTCCTTCTGACACATACTATCCCCATCAACCTGCAGCTTGTCCATTACTAGCAACCATCATCTGACCGTATGTCCCCAACTGGGAACTCCATAGCCCCAACCAACACCTCCTCCAAATCACTAAACCAAATAAATCCATAAGTAAAATGCTTTATAGCTACTCCATTACTTCCGTTTGGTACAAACTTCCTTTTCATATCAGAATTATACAAAACTCTGGCAACTTCAAACTCACTATTAAGGACTATCTGCTTAACTCCAGGACCCCCCCCCCCCATGTAATGATCCTATTTGAACTCTTCCTCCTCTCCCCCATCCTGCCTTTCAACCCCTATTTCTTACAGATATCTATTCCTATTGTATTTTCTGTTCCCTGCTCTGCTCTTGGGCCTTGCCTTCCCTTGTTACTCCTATCTTCATTATATACTTCTACCTCCGATCTCTCTCCCCCCCCTTATACTCTATACCTCTTCTTTTTCTTTTCCCTTGTGCCAGGAACTTCCGTTCTGGCACTGCAGGCCTCACTACTCCTATACCTAGGTTAGTAATTCCCAATCAGTAATGATTATGATGAATCTGTGATTGTATGACACATAACAGTTCGTGTCTATGTTCAACTTTTCTTTCTCTTCATACATTGTACAAAATTAATCTATTTTTGCTGTATGTATCTCCTCATGACTATATGCTTAAATACTTAATTGTTTGTAAAAAAAAAATTCAATGCTGTAATGGAGCTTTTCTCTTCAGGTCTCAGCTGAAAAAGGGCATGTGCCCAGCCAGACCATCCCAGTAAACAAGTGGCAAATAAATAAATACATAAATAAGTATCAGAATATAAACTGCATGCACTACAGTGGGGCTACAGCCACTATCACTATATCAGTATCAGATATCAGCCCCACTGTAATGCATGCAGTTTGTATTCTGAAACTAAAATATTAATAGTGACTGTAGCCCCACTGTAATGCATGCAGTTTGTATTCTGATACTGATATGTTAATAGTGGCTGTAGCCCCATTGTAGTGCATGCAGCTTGTATTCTGATACTGATATACTAATAGTGGCTTAGCACATTATGTACCTCACCAAAAATCTCTAACAATACTGCTGCTGTGCTGCCATCTAGTATTGGTGTGGTCAAGAACACTAGTTCATTAACAACAAACTTGCCTCAGACGTGACTTGTTGACTTCATAGGTTCATAGTTTCATAGGTTTATACTAGGCTATCTGCCCTAAGGCATTTATAAGCCTAGCCCAAATTTTTGTGGCTTACGCCACCCCTTATATGAAAAAATACTGTGCCCATTAGTTTGTTGTGCCTCTGTCCAGCAGTGACACAGAGATGATTCCCGGGGTAAACCTACGATCTCCCATCCACAGGTCTAGATTTCTCTTGAACAGAGTCAGCGAGGTGCTCTGCCTCACATGGACCGGGATTCTATTCCACAGCATAGGGAGTCTCTGAGTGATAAATCTATCCTTCCAGCACGTCCTATTTATATTCGTGCTAAGGTTTAAGTCGCTTGCTGTAGTGGTTTTGGTGGATTTGGATTTTTTGAGGTGGAGCATGTCCATTAATTCCGGGTTGGACATGGCCTTGTATGTCAGGCACATGTCACCTCTGAGCAGACGGTATGCGACTGAATAGAGCTGGAGTTTCTTCAATCTGGCAGCATATGACAGATTTTGGAGTCCCTTTATCCTTTTGGTGAGGAACTTTTGGGGTCTCTCCAATTGCTGCAGATGTCGGGTGAGATACATCCCGAATGGGGCATTGTACTCGATCATTGGTCTGATAAGTGAAGAGTACAGGGGAACAATGACCTCACTAGATCTGGATGTGAATCCCTTCATGATCAGGTGGGCAATGTAGAAGGTCTTTCTAACCACTTTAGCAATGTGAGTGTCAAAAAAAGGCCACTGTCAACCTGGGTCCCCAGGTCCCTGATAACCTCTTCTGTGCTTAGTGGATTGCCACCTATATGGTAGCTTGGGGTTACCTTGTTTTTCCCGAAGGGTATGACTATACATTTTTGGCATTTAACTTCAGGCCATGGCTCTGGCACCAGCTATCTGTTTCCGTGAGTCCCTTCTGAAGGATATCCGTGTCCGATGCACTTTCCACTATGGCGCCCAGTTTGCAGTCGTCTGCAAACTTTGTCAGCCAAAGTCCTCCCATGTTGGCCTGTACCTCTGAGAAGTAGATGCCAAACAATAGGGGGCCAAGGACCGAGCCCTGTGGGACACCACTTGTGACCGGCTTGGAGTCTGACATAGCGCCAGCAACTCTAACCCTGTGGGTTCTGTCCTTAAGCCAGTTTGCAACCCATCTTGTGACATATGGGTTTACATTTAAGCTGGTAAGTTTTTCTACAATACCCGAGTGGGGTATTGTGTCGAAAGCCTTTGCAAGGTCAAGGTAGGCTGTATGGACTGCCTTTCCCTCATCAATGGCCTTGGTGACTGTTTCGAAGAAGTCGACCAAGTTCAAAAGGCATGATCTTCCCTTGACAAAGCCAAATTCATGCTTCACCATTTCAACCACTAAGTTGGCTTACCAGGGTACTCCTGTGATTATTTATTGTTATTATACTTTGTTGACCTGTGGTTCTCTCCTTCCTGTCATGTTTTGCTCTAACCCTTTAATACTGTAACACAATAGATTCTACTATTTTCTGATCAGGAAAATGTTAAGCCAAGAGAAAAACTAAAAATGTTTAAGGCCAGAATGTCCAGCCTCAGTTTAGAGTGCATTATTATGCTGGATCAGTGATCTACTGTATCATACAACTGCACTTCTTGTTACAGATGTAATATACATGTGCTTGTAGTATTGATAGTGTGTTACAGTCAATCAATATTAGTTCTCCTTCCCTGGATTTTATGTTAATCGTATATTATCTTACCCCCTAGTATACTTCTGTTATATTATCAAGTTGCACCCTTTTGCACTATAATTGTTAAAGGCCTATGTGGCTGAAAGTTCTCATTCTCTGAGAGGCTTTAAAACTGAATTTTGTTTTTTTTTTCACAGATAAGGAGTTAGGACAGTTTAAAAAAATTACACTAAACAAAACTACAATTAATTAATGTTTTCTTTTGAATGTCAATCTCTAAAATTATGAGACTGCAAAACATGCATTTTTTTCACTGTAGAGGGTTCTGCTCCAACTCTATAAATTGTAATTATATGTGGGGGTGTTCTTTGGGGTATAGAGCACTTTCCATCACATAAGCAAGTAAAGTTTTAGATGATCAGCAAACCATGTAAAAAAAACATTTAAATAGCCTCCTCCAAATATTTGTTTGGTTGATATTCCTTCCCCTGTCCTCTTATTCTGAAATTGTCTCTTCATCTGCCTTCAAGGGATAAAAAAATGACTTTCTTTCCCTGGGTGGAGAATTCTGATTGATTGACCTTACTGGACACTGTATTATAACAGTCTGCTAGTGTGGATATTGCTTTCTTAAATTCTTAGAAACTTGACTCTAGACTGCTTCATGGATTCAACATTATTTTGTACATCAGACATAGATAATAACGGGTCTTTTTGTAAGCAGCAAAAGTGAAATCCACAACTGGGAGATAAAATGGAGTCTCATTTCACTGGATCCTCTATCCTCTATTGAGCTTTTTTCCAATAGTTCTAGGTTGAAACAACTCTCCTGTTAAGTATAACATTGTTCACCCTTTCCCTATGAACAGATAATCTCTTCTGCTGCTACAAATGTAAGAAGCTTGCTGCAGTCAAACTACCACATACCAAGCACTACGAACATGACTAACTGCAATAAATAAACAAATACTGGTGCTGCACTCCCACGCCAGGATCCAGTCTCACCCACTACTGTTCACCTTAGATTTGTAGCAAGCTGCTTGCTACAGTTAAAACCTACCACACAATGAGCTTCTCAGTGCTTCAGCCATGACCGTAAATCAAACCTCTTGACTTGCCTTGTTTTGCAGAATACCCACGGTTTTGACTTTTATTTTTTTCCCTGCCACTCATAGAATTTTTGATTTTCTGGTAAATTAATGAGGACTACACAATAATGTCAGACTTCAGAGTCTCATACTTTGTGCAGTTCAGACAATGCACATTGGTGCAAAACCTGATAATCTGTTTTTGACATTTGTTCTCTGACTATTTCTGGATCTGTCCAGAATTCTTGAGCAGAGGCGTGGAGAGGTGTGCTACAAATGTAGTACTGGCGTTTATAAATGAATGGCCGTACTGCACTCCTTCACCATCAGTACCTGCTTGATCATTCTCCCAGAGAGCTTGCTCCCACATGAGCCGCTACCATCATGATCTAGTTATGGCTCTGTCTTTCTCATCAGGAAAAAATCAATGCTGAATGAGGAGCTACATTAGAATTTTGTTTGTGAGGTCCTGATATTCTTGTGTCTATTTTTCTCATATAGTTATTATTATGATTACAAAAAGAGTTAAGCACAAACACTGCATCACTTAAAGAAGCTCCATGCCACACGAGTTGATTGCTTAACCACCAGCAGCAGAATATCAATGCTAAGGCCCAAACACAAAACAAATGGCAAACTTATCACTTTATTTATCTAACTAAAACATCAGAAAGCCCATTTCAAAAGTCTGCACAATACCACGGATTTGTATGAGTACATCAAGCCAATATCCATCAAGAACCAAAAACACTGGTAAACAATCCACTGGATGCCCAGAAAAAACAAAACCATCAAAAATACTATATATATATATATATATATATATATATATATATATATATATATATATATATATATATATACACATTTTTCTAGGGGGAGGGGGAAGCTCCCCTACACCTTCACTCCTATGGAGCTTTATATGCTAGCTCCAAGATCACACAACTGTAGGGAAAATAACTAATTGTGCCCCAATTCTGACAGTTTCCAATTGCAGCTGCAATCATCTTGTAACACCAGAGTAAAAACAAATGGTAAAGATAAGCTCTACAAACAACCAGAGATTAATTCAATACACCATTCTTATGTTTACAAGCACAATCTTATTTGTGACAAATCCAATAGTAGCAACACACTGATGGTCAACACTCTGATGAAACACAATACAGTTCAACAACCAGACTAGACTTCATAAAATCAAGGTCTCCCCAATAGCTTTAGGTCACAATAAATAAAGATTTTCAAATTGAGTAAGAAGTAACACAGCTGTATGGCCAGCACATTTTACTTTGTTGCTATACAATAACTTTTTGCAATAATGATGTCCTAGAGCCTAGTATTTTCATGCCCCACAAAATAACTACATATGTTTTTATTTCAAATGCTAATCAGTTATGCTTTAGTGGAGGACCATGTTTTAGATACATGTGACTCCTGTACATTTGTCCACCCAGAGTCCATCCTGTTGAAATGCAAGCCCATTGTAAGGTTGTGCCTACCATTAGAGATGATGTATTTACAGTTCCCCATATAGCGATAAGACCAAGGTTCTAAGTCCAAAGACAAAAATATTCAAAACACAAAAAAAGATGTAGTTTGCCAAATCAGACTCAATGTCATGCTTCCTAAAGATACAAGAAATGCCCTGTGATGTCATTTAATGTTAGTCAGCAGAAGAGACACTCCCAACAGAAGATACCAAATCACTATGTTCCACTATACGTAGTAGCAAATGCCTAAAGATAGTTGTACCTTTCTATCCAAAAAGCCATATATCACATCCAAAATCTGTTCTCTTCAGTTATAGTATTGCTACAAACTGCCTTGTGAAAAAAATGTCAGCCACGGGCCAAGATCCCAACCTGCAGGATTGCTATAGTCATTAAGCATCCCTAATAAAATTATTATTCTCAACCATTGGTCAACTGCTAATACTTACCTTTAGATTACAGTACTAATTAACTTCACATTTTACACTGAATAAGCCAGAAATTAAAATACAGTGCATCAGAGTTTAATAGTAGTTGGAAGACTAGATCAGTTATACCATCGCCATCTCACCATCCTCCTGTAAATAATGTATTTATTCTCTTAAATGCATTTTTTATCAGTTATATAGAAGGTGGTATGGCTGAAACAAAAAGTTTTGGGCCAGCTTCCTGGTAAAGAAGGAAAAAGCCCTAACTGTGATTCAGGCATCTCAGGTTCAGCTACTGGAACTAGCCCTTGAGAAGTCAGCTGGTGGGGTAAAGGCAGAACAGATTTTGCCAGGGTATCTATCCTGGATGGAAGGCAGAGAACTTTTTCTATATGATCCCCTCCAGTGGAGACTAGGGATTCTAGTCCTGATAAATAAAAGGACTGCAGTCCTGCTCATCTGCTAATTCCGTAACAATGTCAGTGCATGCTGGGTTTGGGGGGGGTTCTCTGGGTAGGGCATAAACCCACAATTATGTCAGTGCATGCTGAGCGTGGGAGGTTCTGTTGGTTGGGTATAAACCCACAATGATGTCAGTGCATGCTGGATTTAGGGAAGTTCTGTGGGTAGGGTATAAACCCACAATGATGTCAGTGCATGCTTGGCTTGGGGGGGGTTCTCTGGGTAGGGTATCAACCCACAATGATATCAGTGCATGCTGGGCTGGGGGGGGTTCTTTGGGTAGGGTATAAAACCCCAACAATGTCAGTGCATGCTGTACGGGGGGAGGTTCTGTGGGTAGGGTATAAACCCACAATGATGTCAGTGCATACTGGGTTTGGGGAAGGTCTGTGGGTAGGTTATAAACCCACAATGATGTCAGTGCATGCTGGGCTTGGGGAGGTTCTCTGGGTAGGGTATAAAACCATAACAATGTCGGTGAATCCTGGACGTGGGGAGGTTCTGTGGGTAGGGTAGGGTATAAACCCACAATTATGTTAGTGCATGCTGGGTTTGGGGAAGTTCTGTGGGTAGGTTATAAACCCACAATGATGTCAGTGGATGCTGGGCTTGGGGGGGGGGTTCTCTGGGTAGGATATAAACCCACAATGATGTCAGTGCATGCTGGGCTTGGGGAGGTACTGTGGGCAGGGTATAAACATAAAAGCATCACACTGTTGTCAGGATGGTGCTTCAGCAAGTCTACCTGATGTTCTGTCTGCCCACTCTTTCAAATTTCCCACAGGCAGGTACCCACTTGGCACAAGCAGATCAAGTGCTGGGGTTACTAGTTATGAAAGACTAAGGAGGGACTCTTGAACTTAACAGATGGCAGGCAGTAGGGGATATAAAAATATCTAAAAAAGAACATTTTGGGAAATGTATATTTTCACTAAAGAAATATTAGTATAAACATTAAAAATACTTTGTATCTTCTTGCAGGATTTGTCAAAATATTATCAAGTCTAGGTTATTTCATATAAACTGACTTTTCTCCTGAAATATTGCATTCTCTAGCATGTAAAATATATGGGTCTATATCAGAACATCGAAGTTTTAAAACTTCGAATGTTCTAATATCGACCCATTTTAATCGAACGCTAAAAATAGAGAAGCTGCAGAACACTGAATTCTTTCCTAGGGAAATAATTCAGTTGGCCAGTTCTGTGGCTTTGCTATTTTCAGCGCTGTGGTGGAGATTTATGGGTCAGGTTCAGGTAAGTGTGCGATTGTGTGATTGTTAGGATTAGGGTACGGGTTAGGTGAGTTAGGGTTAGGGCGCGGGTTAGGTGAGTTAGGGTTAGGGCACGGGTTAGGGGAATTAGGTTTAGGGGTGGGTTAAGTGGGTTAGGGTTAGGGCGCGGGTTAGGTGAGTGTGCGATAGTGACGGATCTTAGGGTTAGGGTTTGGGTTAAGGTAAGTTGATAGTAGTGTATGTATAGTTTAGTGTAGGGTTAGTTGTAGGATTATAAGTGTATGTGTGTGTATTGATGTTTTTTAGGTGTGCTTGTGTTGTGTGTATGTGTTTCGGAAT
Source organism: Protopterus annectens (assembly GCF_019279795.1). NCBI lineage: Eukaryota > Metazoa > Chordata > Ceratodontiformes > Protopteridae > Protopterus > Protopterus annectens. Next base: position 239,784,857 of record NC_056726.1, read on the forward strand.
AGCTAATTTTTTCCCAAGGAAAAAATTTGCTGTTCTGAATGTTTGATATTATGTGGTTTAGATATTTTAGGTTTGATGAAATAGCGTTCGCTATATTCATCTTTCGATAACGTGATATAAACGCAAATATATTACTATTGTTATAATAGTAATAATATTGATATTATTATTAATAATAATAATAATAACAGCGACAATAATAGTAATAATAATAATAATAATTATCAGTATTTATTTATTAACATTTGTTGACCGGGAAAGTCCACTGGCTCTGAGAACCATTTTCAGTGGAGGCCCGGGGAGAAAAGCTCCACAAAGCATTACAGTGACAACAAAGTTTAACATACGCTTAAAAAGTATTACATGTTAAAGACGCAGAAGAAAACATATGTCAAAAATACAATTTACAGGATTTACATTATTCTACACAAGATGCAAGAGGAAAAACATATTTCAAAATACAATTTGCAGGAATTTACTTTATTCTACACTAGAAAAGCATGGACGTAGAAACTGTACTTTCTATGTTAATAGTACAGTATACTATATAGTAGGTTTACAGTAGTTGTTGTGAAGACTGGGTTTTACAAAGAATTGCCAACACAGTATTTGGAGAAATGTGCTTTTTAAAGAGGTTTGCTTCTGAGGCAGGTGCACGATGGGTTGTTTAGATAGTCCCCAGGATTCATGAAGCTTGCGCCAGGTGCAGGCATAGCATCGGTGGTCTAACACCAAAGATGGCCACCGAGCGATTCAGGTACGAGCTGTTTCCACGTGCACTACCTGCGAGCACTACACCCACACAACCCTGAGCCTTGTATGCTAATTACTCCATGTGCAGCAGTGTAGCATGCAAATGAAGGTATATAGTGATTCAGGAAATGGTGCAGGCGTTGTGTAAGCATGCAGAAATGTAAACCGTAGAAAACGGTTTACATTTTTGCAAACATAAAATTGGAGCCATGACAGCTGACCAAACACATGTATTATATTGTTAATCTATGCCAATGGCTAAATATATACCATTGGCATAAAAAAAACATGTACAAAATATAAAATTAACATTTAATATATATAGTCGCACTATCATGACGTGGAAGCGCAGGGCAGTGGTGTGCAAAAGGGATTGCAAGGAATATATATAAATATTGAATAAAACCGCAATGAAACACATATCACGATTTCCCCATAATAGACAATGGCAAGCATGCTACACCATACTCATGGAGCAAGGGTTGCTAAGGGGCAGTGGCAGTGTTATGCGCAGTAGCTAGGAATTAGTAGGCAATGCCATGCAAATGAGAGAAGTAATAGTGAATCGTAGATTCCCTACTGGTGTAAGGATGCACCTCACAGCATAGCGTTATAACACTGAGGTGTGCCCTAGAGATAAAGATGACATCAAGAGATGGGTGTGTCACCATTGCTGTAAGCACATTGGAGCATTCCTAAACTGGTCTGCCCCTAGCTAGGCAAAGCTGCAGGATAGGGGTGTGTCAAATTGCCCATAGCTATGCTTAGCTCAGAGCACACAAGGTAACTGAGTATGCATGTGAACGGAGATGAAAATGCGCGTAAACCTGGTAAATGGGTATGGGCGGCACGCACTACAGCTGAAACAGGAAGGATATAGGAAAGAAATAAGGAAATGCTGCAGCAGTGAAATTGGAGTACAAATGACTAATTGACACCTAGGAGCCTACAGTGGGCCATTGACAATAGCTAACAAGGCTGCAAGCAGCTACCTGCAGAACAGGGAAGGTTAGGGGCTGTACTGCAAAGAAAAGCAGTAAAGTGTCAAAGCAGAACAAAGCCGTTATGCAGTATATCAGCTACAAGGCACATTTTGCCATGACTGGGTAGGGAAAGTCCAAAACAAGAAAGACAGCAGGTGGATGCATGCCTGATAATGGGAGGGGATCCAGGTCTAAAAGTGAATTAAAGGGCAACAGATTAATCAAGGCAGGCAAGTAGATTTCCACAGTAAAGGCCCCACACTTGCAGTACTCATTGTAAATCCCATAATTAAGACACACAGCAGCTGGAATAGCTCATGCACACCCACTTACATCAGCAGCATCCATAGCACAATACTATAAAGTGTGAAAGCACCTCACACACATTTGTGTATTCCCATACACTCTGCACCAGTGGTGTATACAGACGGGGAACTTTTATTATGTACATGTTAGGGGCTGCATAGCTTTGATCCACCAGCATGTGTTGGAGACTGAAGGTGGTGTGGAGGATGATGCACACGACCACCTCAGGCACCAGAGGAGGAGGAGAGTGTTCAGACCCAGGGTAACCTACCAGGGGCTACATGATCTGGAAATAGTAGAGTGTTACAGGGTGGACAGGGACACCCTACAGCAACTTGTGGAGCTGTGCCGGCCATACCTCAGAGCCAGAACAAACAGAGGGGAACCCATCCCACTGGATACGAAGGTATGTGTAAGCCTGAGAATACTAGCTACAGGTACCTTTCAAAGACCAACTGGGGATATCATTGGGATCTCGCAGGCATCAGCATCCAGGGTACTACACCAGTTCCTGGATGCCATGTTACCACATGCCAATGAGCACATATACTTCCCCCAAATGCAGGAGGAGTTGGCCAGCAATACAAGTCTCTTCCACCGTGTGCCAGAATACCAGGAGGTACTGGGTGCAATAGACTACATGCACATGCACATACACATCAAGTCACCACACGGTGAGCAGGGTAGGCACTACATAAACTGCAAGGGATACCCCTCCATCAACTGCCAGGTCATGTGCAATGCCCAGGGCATTATCATGGATGTGTGTGCTGGCAGCCCTGGAAGCTATCATGACTCCCACATCTGGCATGCCTCACAGCTGTATTGGTTATTTGCCGGGGGGACATCCCAAATGGCCACCTGGTGGGGGATGCTGGCTATGCACTGGAACCATGGATGATGACTCCCATCAAAAATGCACACACACCCATGCAGGAACGTCATAATGAGGCACACACACAAACCAGAATCATCATAGAACGTGTGTTTTGGATGCTGAAATCACGGTTCTGTTGCTTGGACATATCTGGTGGAGCCTTGCAGTACTCTCCAGGCACATGTTCCCACATCTTCATAGTGTGTGCCATGCTACATAATATGATCCTGCAGAAAAAGCTGCAGCAGGGACAAAATGGTGAAGGCCCTCACAGCCCACCACCATTGCCAACGGCCCCACAGGCACAGAGGTACTCAGACCATGAACACCCTGAGCCAGCCCCAGTAGGCAGATGGAGGTGTGCCCAGTATGCTCATGCCTTGGCAAAGAGGGAATGTATAGCACACACACTGACAGTGTAGGCACCTAGGGACTGAAACCTTTCTTCACTTGCACACACAGTAAAAATGGATGGCACACACACAAGACTACCTGGAAATTGTCATGTATAGGCAGTCTACTGTGTGCATCCAACATAGGCAGCCCTCAACTATTGCACACACAACAGCCATTTCTACAAGATAAGTCAACACCTGAACAGTAAATTAAACTATCAGCATATGCAGATACTGTATGTATAGAGTCATAGGTAGGTACTTGGCCAACTGCCAGAGGCCATTCATAAGGCCAGCCAAAATGTTTCAGCTTTTGCCACCCCATTGATTCATTAACTGTCCCTCTGTGGAGCAGAGCCAATGGCAGGATCCCTGGGGTGCATCTACTGTTCCCCATCCACCCTTCAAGGTTTCTCTTGAAGAGTGTTAGTGAGGGGCTCTGTATAATGTAGTTAGGGATGTTGTTCCAAAGTATGGGGAGTGTCTGTAACAGGAAGCTGTCCCTCCAGCATCTTCCAGTTATTGTTGTGGCAAGGTTCAGCTCACTACAGTGTGTGGCTCACTGTGACATGGATTCCCATAGGTGGACCATATCCATCAAGCCTGAGTTCGACATGGCTGTGTTGGCCAGCAGAGATCATCTCTGGGTAAACAAGATGCCACTGAGTAAAGCAGGAGTTTATTCAGTCTGGCTGCATAGGCCATATGTTGGAGGCCAGTATTTCCCTTGGCGAGGTACATTCATGGACCCCCCCAGCTGTTGGACGTGTCTTCTGAGGTACATCCCACATGGATTATTATACCCTATGATGGGACTGATGAGTGATGAGTAAAGGGGCATTATAACCCCAGTATGTCTAGATGGGAATCCTTTAGTAATCAGATGGCCTACATAGAAGGATGTCCTAACTACTGTGGAGATATGATTGTCAAAGGGGAGATCACTATCTACCTTAGTCCCCGGATACCCCATTACCTCGTCTGTGTTAAAGTGGCTGCCACTTATCTGCTAATATGTGGGTGCCAATTCCACAATGGAATGACAATGTAGTTAGTGGTACTTGGCTGGAGGCTATTTCATTGGCACCCTGTGACGTTCTCTGGGAGGCCCCTTGAAGGATGTCTGTGTCAGCTGGACTATCAATCATGGCTCCCAGTTCGCAGTCATTGCCAAACATGGTCTGCCATAGTCCATGTGTGTTTGCCTGCACCTCTGAGACATATATGCCAAACAGTAGGGCTCCCAGGACTGAGTCCTGTGGGACACCAGTCGTGACTGTTCAAGAGTTGGACCTGGAGACCGCTAGTCGTACCATGTGGGTTCTGTGTGTAAGCCCGTTGGCAACCCAACCTCTGATGTATGGGCGAATGTACAAGCTGGTGTGTTTATCAATAATACCTGAGTATTTGTGAGCCACCTCCCCCGTCATCTAACGTCTTGGTGATTGTATGCAAGATGTCAAACAGGTTCAGTAGGCATGAAGTGCACTCAACCAAGCTGACCTGGGTTGGGTCATGTCTTCGGAGGTTACCAATGTCATTGTTAATGAGTGCCACAAGGATGCAAACCATACCATTGCAGACCAGGCTAGTCAGGCTTATGGGGTGGCAGTTACCATGGTCAGTTGTGATTCCACCTTGATGGAGTGGAAAAAACGTTGCCATGTGCCATTGTATGGGCATGTAGCCTGTGGAGAGGCTGTGGTAGGAATGCTTAATTATGTGGGGGGGCAGGTTGTCTTTTACAGTTTGCAAGATGCAGTGTGGGTCAACATCTGCCTACATTGACACTGTGTTCTGCTGTTAGAAAGTGCCATTTCCATCTGTGTGTCTCTGATGGTTGGGATACTGTACCTTTCTGGTAGTGTTGTGGGCTCTTTAGGGGTGAAGTATGCACCGAATCTATCTGCAAAGATGTTGGCGATATCAGTAAGGTCAGCATATTTTGTGCTATATTTCACCGGCACAGTGCAAATCTGTGTGTCACCATGTAGATCCTTGACATAGCCAAAGAAGGCTTTGTGGTTATCTTTCGAATCCTTGCGTATTCTCCTGCTGATGTTAGCCTTGGATGATGTCATGAGGGACCTACGTATCATACTAATAGTGGACACAGATGCCTGCCCTTCATGAGATTTGCTGTGTGTCTGGAACACTGTTCTACTTTTGTAGTATGGCCTGTTTATTGCAGAGGTCCACCAGACCGGTGTCCTTGTCTAGGAGGACTGAGTCTTGGTTTACCACGATCCATACATCCGTGTAGGTGCTTATAGACTGCATTTGTAAATCTGTCTGTATCTTGAGCAGTGTTTCCCCTTAGCGTGGTGGCTGTAAAACCCCCCACCCCTGTCACTAGTAGTGTAAATTTAGCTGTAGGAAAGGTATACACTGTGGTATCCATGGGTAGGGGAGATGCTAGGGTGTGGAAACAGTGAATAGTTCATGGTCAGATCTAACCAGTGACAGGTTAACCTCTGCTGTGATGCAGTTGTTGCCCATGTTGGTGATGACCACATCTAGTAGTTTCCACCCCACGTTAGGGAGGTTACCACCTGATACAGGGCATATGAGTTGATACATTCCAGGAAGCGCTGGGCCTGGAAGTGAGTACCAGAGTATGTTTCCTAGTTAATGGTATGGTAGTTGACATCGACCAATGCCAAGGTGTGTGTTAGGACTGTCATGTTCTCCACTGTCTCCAGGTAGGTGGAGTGGAGGTCATGGAGGGTGATCCATAGCAGGCCACATTTCACATTGCAGTTGTGGCTGATGTTAGCTGCACATGGATGATCACAGAGGTATCATGCTGCCCCACTAACCTGGAGGTGTAGGTATCCCTGATGGATATGGATACAGCCCCTTCATGTCTGTCAGTCCATGTTCTGTGGCTGAAATGTGTGGTATGGGTTGTAGTCTGGTAGGGCTGGTGTGCTCTCAGGAGCCTTAAGACAGATTTCAGTTAATGCACAGATGTTGATGTTGTCCATCCTGAGGAATGCTGTGAGTGCATGCATGTTCTGATCACAATCCCTGGTGTTGAGTAACATAATCCTCACTGAATCTGCTATTGTGCTGATTATGGAGCTGGTATTCACCTTCGAGACTCTCCTAAATAAGGCACCATGGGGGCACCAATAGCCTTGGCCAGTATTCCAAAGCCTAAGGCTGACACATTGGCCGGTATGGTATCATTGCATGCATGTTCCCCATCTGTGCTTGTTTTTCATCTCCCCTGTAGGTAACCTACTGATAAGCAATAGAAAGCCTTAAACTTATACAAGTCTTCTAGTTTCTAAGATAGGCTTTTGGAGTGACTAAGTATTAGTGTTCTGTATGTTCTTGCTGTACTCAACTGTTTCCTGACTACATGGTGATTTCTTACTGTATATTGTGATCTGAAGGTCTGTTTATTCACATATTATGGCTGTGATGGCCTGCACGTTAGAGGTTCACAGAAAGCCTACTACCTATCTGCCCAAGGGCAATGAGAAGCATAGCTACAGTGTGCTGGCTTTCCCTGCACCATTGATGAAGTAACTGAGCCTCTGTCAAGCATAGCCAATGAAGCAATTCCAGAGTTGTTGGAAGCTGTTGAAGACTGGAGTTGTGGAGGGTGATAGGAGCACTTAGTGATCTAAAGAGGGCATGTTAATGTGACAATTCAACACCATTCAATTTCCCCAACAGGTCTCACAGCTATCAAACTGGATGGGCTCCCCCACCCCCTGGCTGTATGGTTCTGGGACACATGATCCCAAGGGTGTATAGTTTGTTAACCATTCACACAACAAGGTTTCCCTTGAAGTGTGTCACTGAGGGGCTATGCCTAATGTAGTTAGGAATGTAATGTATTGTCTCACAGTACATTTGTTATATGTTGTTATTTCAAGAGTAAGTGAAGCTCAGTGAGTTTGGCGGCCTCTGCCCTTTGCTTAGCCTAGCTTACACATAGAAATCATCTAAATAGGAAATAGACGGAAGCAACATTAATGTCAACAGTGTAATGGTTACAGCATCCGCATAGTATCTGTGCATTCGAGGTTACAATCCCGATAAAGGCAGGGATGTTTATCATGTGCAAAAGTATACGTTAACCACAGCTTGCATATATAGGTAGTAATCGTCTGTATAATAAACATTCGAAACACCCATACAAACCCATGTGTGCTGGAGAGTACAGTCAACAGAGAATGTAATGTTATGTCAGCACATAGTGAGATGTTACGTCACTGACATGTATATATCCGGAGTAGATAGCAGATGTGGCCGTGTTTGCGTGCACAGGTTATACGTTGCAAAGTTTGTTTAACTATGTTTAACCACTGCTATAATGTCACACAAACACTTAAACATGCTTACAACTGCTTAAATGAGCCTTATTCTGCAGTAAAAAACATTTGTAAAGCATTGCAAGTGTTGAACCCTGGACCATGCACACTATAGTCATGGGACTTACCACTAAGCCATCCGAGGTGTATACATGCTTCATGGTCTTGAGACTACACGTTATACCATATGCATTTCACTGTAATGATCACAAATGGGACAGTCACTTTGTGTACATATGTACAGTACATTGTAATGTACTGTCGTTTGTGAACCAACACATTCCAGTCTACATATGTATTGCTGTTACAAACTAATACAAAATATATATATATATATATATATATATATATATATATATATATATATAGATATATAGATATATAGATATAGATATATATATATATATATATAAATATATAGATGTCAGTGATGTCTGCACACATATATATATATATATATATATATATATATATATATATATATATTTATATATATATATATATAAATATATATATATATATATATATATATATATATATTATACAGTTACATCAATAGCCATATATATAAAAATCTATGAATACACTTCGTGACACAGAAGCACTCCAAAGGAATTGGAGTGTACACAAAACACATGCAGCTCTGATATTATAACAATTAATATTAACCTAATTCACCATAGAAGGGGTGGCTGTTGTGTATGTAAAGATTGGGGTGGGGGAGGAATGATGGGTAATGCAATCACGCATCAATGAGGGCGTGGGTCGGATGTTCAATAAGTGAACTGGAGGGGCATACATGGAGTATGGGGACAATATAAAAAGGACACAAAGCAAGAACCTTTCTCATTCATAATACACCCTGTCATGTCACATTGCAACACCTAATTTCACAAACATATGAACATTAACATGTATCAAATATATGTACACCAAATGACTGTCACATTTGTTTTCAGTAGTGAGGAATGTCTGTAGTACAATGTATATTCCAAACACCATAACATTTGTACATATCTCAGATGCCTTAGTGGTAAGGTCAGTGACTGTGGTGTTCATGGTCCTGGGTTCAAGACCTGCAAGGGCTGTTAGGTTATTCTGAGGGCCAGAATAAGGGCTTTTGGATGCAGGTGTATTAAAGCACTCTTAAGCAGTTGTAAGCAGGTTTCCACGTGTTTGCAGTAAACAGAGACATGCTTCACACGTTTAACCTTTGCTTAACGTCACGCAGACCACAGGCAAACCTGCTCACAACCAGGCAAATGTGCGTTATTCACATTTTCCCTACCAGTACCTACTCTGAGAGGTAAAATAATAACACCTTCCAGGAGTAGAACCCGCAAATGTGTACTGCATCCTCAGAGTAACCTAACACTAAGCTACCTGAGATGTTCCTATCCCAGTTGTGTATGCAGACAGGTTAAAACACAAAAGGGTGGAATGTGTTGAAATAGGACAACCCGCCATGTACCCAATTAAAGGTGTATGCTCATATATAGCTATATATAGAGAGAGAGATACATAGAGACATGTCGATATACACAGGTCTACATATATATGTAGATATATAGATATGTTAAAAACATCTACACATCTATGGAGGTACAGATAAACATATGCAACAATGTATATATCTATATACATATACACACACACACACACACACATATATATATATATATATATATATATATATATATATATATATATATATATACATACATATATATACATACATACATACACACACATATTTTTTATATATATATACATGTTTGTAGACAGCATCTGAAGTGGTCATATCTGAGTATAACATGAACCATTGCAATCACACATTCCTCCCCCCCAAACAATATGAACATAACATATGAAGAGTATATGCCAATACACTATTACAAATATGTTCTATGGACACAGTCACCAACACAACTGCAATGACTGCAAATATCCATGACAGAAATACACAGACAGCTTTCATTTTGCAAAACTTTATTACATTCCGAGGTATTGTCAAAAGGATTCAAGGACTAACAGTACCTGCATGCTATACAGGAAGCATTTAATAGTGCATTAATGAATCAGCCTACAATTACCATAGTATTAGTCCACTAAGGGATAGGTGATCACATAGGGAAAGAACACCCACACACATATAAACATTGTATAAAAGGGGTTCCTACACACCTGATTGTGCTATGTGCACTCACCAACATCTACCCCACAACTGAAATAATTATATCAATACATACTGTCATACCATAACCAATTATGCAACTACTGTACAACATCTGCTGAAACCTTAACATACCTGGACACAGATACACTAACATGGCCCTATGTGAAATAGCTGCCGTTATACAACTGAACAGCTGCTGATATAACAGGGTTTGTATGAACTAATCCCGTTTCAGAGGGTTGAAAGGTTTGTACACCAGGAAGTGTTACCGAGTACTGATTATCAGCACAGTATGATACACAGTAACACCAAACTAAATATGTCTGGTAAGCACACTGTAAACCCCCTAACATTATATGCATAGCTATGCAGCCTTGAGCTGGTGAAACAACCTGGCCAGACTGAAACATATGCAGAAGTATTAGGTACAGACAAACCCTGCACAAGTAGCAATGTTCAGAAATATAACAGTACTCACATTTAGACCAAATCCTCTAGGCATTACACAGAATGTATTACTGTTCGTCTCCATACAGCTGTTGCAATAGATTCCAAACAAAACTTCCACGCTGTTTTCCTCACAAGTAAGGCAAGGGGACAACACCCAAGTGGAATACTCCATTATAATCCACTGTAGCCATGGCATTGGCTAAGGCGGCAGCAGCGCAGCTGATGTGCATGTAATTAGCTACTTAGTGACATCAATTGGTCATCGGGATAGCACATGTTACTGATCTGTAACTATAAAGTACAAAACACTGAAAGATGAACCAAAAATGAGTATTATACTAGTTAATAACACCTCCGATTACTAAGACGGTATGTATAACATGTAGTATGTCTGTGTATGTAGTACCTGTACTGTAAGAATTACAGTGTAATCAATGCATATAGTGGAATAGCTATCTTGTAGCAATGTATTGTTGAGCAGTAGTAATGCTTATAATATTCTATGTGTGTACTGCTGTAGGTTACACAGCACACTCCGCATACACCACAAGGGATGATATGGGCTTGGAACCCACCAGTTTGCTTCCAGCCACTGTCAGGATTGGTCCAATAAGTATGTCGATATATTGTAACAGTCGACATATGTATGGGTGTATAAGTAAGATGAACATGTTAAAGGTGGGTTTACCATGCAAATATGGTGTGCATTGTGGGATATTGTGCCAATAACTGTGTAATGTACAGTATTCTAGGCAGATCTGTATTCTAGTCTACATAGCAGTTCTGTTATGTTATACAAACAGTAGTTATGTCTATTAGCAATTACAATACTCAATGACAGGATATATAGCATTAGTATTCATCTGACAGGTTAGCAGCATGATAGCAAAGATAATTGGAAGAGCCAGGTAACTATCCCTGCACGTAACACATGTAATATCCACCTCTCTACTATCATTTGCAAGCAATAACAGCTGTGCATGTGTACATGTTATGCAAATATGTAGTGACCCTTGTTACAGGACTGGGCCAAATGGTTATGTGCACACCTACATAGAGTGGATATTGAGAGTACAGACACACTGGTTGAACTACCAGGTTTGTGCAGCCCAACCTCTCATTGCCAACCTAACAGCCGCCTGCACATACTGTATGTAAAGTAGTGCACAGCACTGGTAATGAAACAGGTTGCATATCATCTTTAACTCCAGTGTAACATCTGCAGTAGGAGTGTAAGATGTAGGAGACAGATGCCCATGTGTAATAGCTGCATCATAGGTGATGGCTCACACTATCTGATTATATCCTGATCATGTTGATAGTGACATCAGAGTCTATTGATACATGACTCTGTTTGGAGAGTGGGTGTCTGTGCCCAACAGAGCTCATGGTCCTGGTGGATATGTGAGTATATACCCAGAGAAGGAAACAGACCTGTAGGCACTTGTATCATCTGTAATCAACTAACAGGATGTGATGTGCTCCTCAGAGGAGGATTGCTGCTAAAAGTAGCTACAATGTTTCCGTAATAGCCAGTGTTGTCACGTCCATAACACAAATATTTACATGTGAGCATCACTGTCTAAAACATCTTCATAGGCAATACGTAAACTAAATACAGGACTTGGTACTTGTAGTACTGACTGCTCATACAGGCATGTCCACTAGTCAGCTACTGGTGTTTACTAATGTCAGCTTTGGGTATGTGGCCATCCTGGGGGAATGTAATCTCTATGCCATGTACACTGCCAGATCCACGTAACACCACACCCCACACATTGTTTGGGATGCAGCTACAGGGGTAAGCTGGAAGGCAGCCCAGTCTACAGCCATGACTGGACTGGACAGTCATGAGGTGTAGGTTAACACATGCAGCTCATCAATACAATCAACACATACCCTTACCAGAGCACAGTAAGGACACCTACACACACTACCAGAAATCACACACATTCACAGACGCGTCTAAGTATCTGGCCAAACAAGTGACCCCCCCCAAGCAGGAAAAGACAGACATCGAAATATACAAACTGTATGACATAGTTTGCATAATTGTGCCACACCTCTGAACACATGACTGGAAACATGCCTAACAGTACTCATTTGTGAATGCAAACTCTAGCACTATGTTACACACCAACCTATAAGAGGGCATACATACTGTCAGCTGCCTGTCTGCCATGATTAGCCACATACTCATATACTCAGACCAACTTTTGAACTATACACATGGCTCTGGCATATTCCATGTTGTTGTGCAGGACCTGTGATGCAGTAGCCTGGACTGCATGGAAACACATGTAGGAACTGTCAGGTCTTGTAGCCCATGCAGGTATGTCCCAAGGCCTGGGTAGCATTCTGCCATTGGCCAGAATGATACTGCAGTACAGGGACAAAAGGATTGTATTCCACAATTGTCTAGTGTAGTTGTACATGTCAAAGGGTATCCAGTATCTGACATCCTGGAATAACATGGTTGACAGACCATGATGCTTTGCCAGACAGGGCTCATCACCCCTGGGAATCTGGATACTGCCTAGGGCTCATGCTTCCCCTATAGTGCTTTCATCATGCATGGTTCAAGTGAGGGTCCACTGCTGTTACAGGGACAGCCAAGCAATAAACTGTGGGTCTCGCTACACAATGATACATGTCAGAAACACTATACCGACACACATATGTCAATCCCAAACATAGAAAACATATCTGTGCAGTGGTTGAGACATGTTTCTATGCTCCAGAGAGCACAACTGCATGACCATGTTATAACACATACCTTACCTCTTGCCCATTATCCTTTATTGGAACACACGGGCCGCAGGTGTGTCCATATTCCTGAAGGATATGTACACCCCCACGCTAATTGCACTTGCATAACATCAGATGCATTATGCTAAGCAACTACCTTTGTGCCAAAGTGGAATTCAAAATGCACCTTGAGACAGATCACCCACCAGGCCGTGGACTTCCTAACTGTCATAATGTGCTGTAATGGGGAAGATTAGGTCTGAGACAGAACCATAATAATGGCTACTCTCTATTTTTCCATTATGAACTGGGAAGACTCCTCATGTACCAACACCTGCACTCAATGCATGTTGGATTCCATCGACCCCACTGACCTGGATCACAGTAGTCACACAAACAGGGCTAACAGTATGCTACACATAGTTAGTCTCCAACGCCAATGTTATGCTTCCTAAGAGCAGAGTGGTGAGTGTCATGGCACCCATGAAGATGGACAATGCATGTGCAAATGCTGAATCCTACACAAATGAACCATAAGCAGTCACATATGTGCAGTGATTGTGCCATTGAAACACAACCAGGTTTCAATGCAACACAAACAAGTTGGCAAACTGGTGGTACCATGCTTTAAACTGTACCACAGAAGATAGTAACTGTTGCAAGAGTGAACACACATGAGTGTAGGTGATCCCTGGTCAGCCTCAGTAAGATGCAGATACACCATAGAAAACCGCGCAAAGCTACTGTGAAATTAATTAGCCACATATTAGGAGGCCAAGCACAGAGCATGCTATAGCTGTGTCATTAATCGTAATGGCAATGACAAGACCTGCCGTGCTGCACAGCACTATGGCATGGGAAGTACTGCACCTACAGAAATAGCACCGTTCATCCAGATAGGGTCTCGGAGAACCTAAACCCACTCCCACCCTCCCAACAGGTACACTTAGTAATATATCCATGTACACTACAGGGCCCCTGTACTAATAACTATGCAGGTACAAGCTGCACTCTCTAAAGCCATACATACAGCTTTCATGGGACCTGTCAACATCCCAGGGTGTATCCTACACAAATGTAAGAACATTCAGCTATCCACATACACATCATGTTCAATCATAGCTCCATGTCAGGCTGTGTACACACCGTGTGGTGCACAGCAACAGTTATCACACCCCACAAAGGGGGAGACACCATTGATAATGGGACATAGTGCACAACTACCCTGCTGAGACTGGTCTATACGGCCATGAGCCATGGTCAGTGTAATTGATGTACTTGGTACAGATGTATATGACAGTAGGGTTGATTCACCCTGCATATCATGACCTTGCCAGGTCGTAGGACACCATCACCCATACTGTGTTCCAGCTACACTCAGTAAACTAGGTGTACATTCCTATGTCATAGGAGTGGTTGGCAACTGGACTGCTGGCAGAATCAACACTACAGAAGGTGTCTGACTAATACACGCACATCAAACCAGTGCCAGCCACAGTAATACAGGGGTCATTCCTGGTACTCCCCCTCTTTGTTATCTATACCACACAGACTAACACAGAAGGCATCAGCCTATTGATGTTTACAAATGACTATGAACTAGGAGCAATAGCTGACTCATTGCATGCTGCGTTCAACATACAGAAGGGCCTTAGTGTGTCAGATGTGTGGTGTGTGATGTATGGCCACAATCTGACAGCTAAGTATTGCATTGTCATCCCCTATGTTACAAACCCTGTACCCATTAACTACCACCAAGGCAGAGGTCAACATAATGGCAACTGTATGTATGGGATGCAGCTGGACAGTACTTCCCTTTGATAGTTACTTCACCACAAAAGACAGATAGTCATATGTGGCACTCCTACCCATGATAGGGTGCCATCTAGGAATATAGAGATAACTGCTCAGCCATACTCAACACCCATGTGACCCATAATACATCACATATTTCCTTTAAGGGTTATTGTCCATGTATATATGGCCTACACTGCCCTTCCCAATCCCTAGCTGCACTATGTAGCATGCAGCCTACCCTGAATAAAGCCATGTCCAACCTAGAGGTGTTGGATATGCTACACTTAACACATCCTGATCCCAAATAAACACATACGTCATGGAAATACACCTTTCTAGTACAAGGATCACGACATCCCTGACAGATCTCTGTCCCATACACTTAACATACTCTTGCCATACTATGCATCCCTGTCCAGCAAAGCTGAACATCACCCCTCTCTGTGACATGGTGTGATGACCGCATGCCAAACATATCAGTAACCATGTGTATCAGTTCTGTGGCACTGCTTGAACTGGCCACTGAAACTTACCTGTCTGTTGCCTACAGCTAGGTAACCTGTCTGCCTAGGCTCATAAATGGCCCAGGGCATATGGCCTACTAGATCACTATGACCATACATGCTATAGTTGATATCCAACCCTGCAAATACCATCAGGCTAACTATTGTCCCATGTGTTACATAGCAGAAAAATGCATGCTACG